>NW_026623088.1:0-185000 GCF_023065955.2 Ursus arctos | reverse complement strand
TTCCTCTCCCACTCCCCCTGCTTGTGTTCCCTCTCTCGCTGGCTGTCTCTCTGTCAAATAAATAAATAAAAATCTTTAAAAAAAGAAAAAAAAGGAGGGCAGACAGTAACTTCTTGACATGGACTGTACCAACATTTTTCTAGACTGTCTCCTGAGGCAAAGGAAATGAAAGCAAAAATAAACTATTGGGAATACAGCAAAATAAAAACTTTCCACACAGCAGAAGAACAATGAAAACGTAATAATAAGACAACCTACTCAAAAGGAGAAGATATTTGCAAAGATCATATGCAATAAAGCAATAGTGTCCAAAACATATAGAACTGATACTACTCGACCCCCCAAAAACAAATAATCCAGTTAAAAAATAGTGAGAAGACATGAACAGACATTTCTCCAAAGAAGAAATACTGATGGCCAACAGTCCCGTGAAAAGATGTTCACCATCATCAGGAAAATGTAAGTCCAAAGGACAATGAGGTATTACCTCACACCTGTCAGAATGGCTAACATCAACAGCACAAGAAAGAGCAGGTGTTGGGAGGATGTGGATAAAGGGGAATCCTCATGAACTGTGGGTGGGAATGCAAACTGTGGTGGCCACCGTGGAAAACAGTATGAAGGTTCCTCAAAAAATTAAATATAGAACTACCCTACGATCCAGCAATCACTCTACTGGTATTTACCCAAAGACTAGGAAAACAGTAACTTAAAAGGATACGTGCACCCCTATGTTTTTTGCAACATTATTTACAATATCACAATATGGAAGCAACCCAAGTGTCTGTTGAAAAATTGATAAATGAGATGATAGATGTGTGTATTCACACACACACGCACACACACACACACACACTGGAATATTACTTGGCCATAAAAAGAATGCAACCTTGCCATTTGCAGCCACATGGATGGAGCTAGAGAGTATTACCCTAAATGAAATCAGTCAAAGAAAGACAAATACCATATGACGTCACTCTTACATGGAATTTAAGACACAAACATACATAAATAAAGGAGAAAAAGAGACAAACCAAAATACAGACTCTTAGCAATAGAAAACAAACGGATGGGGGCGCCTGGGTAGCGCAGTCGTTAAAGCGTCTGCCTTCGGCTCAGGGCGTGATCCCGGTGTTCCGGGATCGAGTCCCACATCGGGCTCCTCCGCTAGGAGCCTGCTTCTTCCTCTCCCACTCCCCCTGCTGTGTTCCCTCTCTCGCTGGCTGTCTCTCTGTCACATAAATAAATAAAATCTTAAAAAAAAAAAAAAAAAGAAAACAAACGGATGGTTACCAGAGGGGAGGTGGATGGAGGGATGAGTGAAATAGATGAAGCGGATTAAGAGGACACTTTTATTGATGACCACTGAGTAATATATAGAATTACTGAATCACTCTATTGTACACCCGAAACTAACGTTAACACTGTATGTTAGCTCTACTAGAATTAAAATAAATTTTTCAAAAATATTTTTCTTTCAGTAACCTATTTGAAAAAGCTTCTGCTGTGCAATGTGCATAAGCCCTACTTGGGAGGATTCACTCTACAATAATTATTCCCTCTATGCCTCAAATTCAAATTTCACTGAGTTCTTACACTTTACCTGTGGAGCTGTGGTCCTTTTCTGTCCAGGGTCAGCACCTATGCATTCAAGATTGGAAGTAGAGACAGAGGCCACATCACAATCCAGAAAGCTGTTATACTTTCTGTTTTAGTGTGAGATAGTCACAGACTGTGGGACAGGTTTCAGAGCGGGTTTGTTATATATCCTGGATCTCTAATTCAACAGTCATTACCTGGATCCATTTGGCTAATAGGTTCTGTGTGGATGGGCTTGCTTCCAACCACATACATGGAAGATGCAAAGGTGGGTGGGCTCAGTGCGGGACAGGAGGAGGACCAAGTACAGACAAGAGTACGAACCCTCCCCTGATCCAGGAACTCCTACGGGAGCGGGTATGGGTGGTAGAATCCATGGGAAACTCCAAGGTCACCAGGTGAACACAGGAGGCACAGGTCAAGGGATCTGGAGATGCAGGGCTTGGAGGCTGCTCTGAGCTACCTCTGGGAGGGAGGGAGGGAGGGAGGGAGGGAGGGAGGGAGGGAGGGAGGGAAGGAATGAGAAGGAGACACTGCCTGCCCCTCGACCATGCCATCTGCCCACCGCTCCTGGCACATGTCAGTCTACACAGCTGACACAGCCTTGGCTCAGGATGGGCTGGCTCGGGTCCCTCAACCCTCAGTGGGACAGCTAGCTTCAGGGCTCAGGGACATGCTGAGGGAGGTGAGAGGGAAGACTACCCCTCCCAAGTCATCCTCTCCTTGAGCAGACAGCCCCCCAGGACTGCTGAAAACACGCTAACTGGTTTGAAAGACATGCCATGGATGAACTAAGGCATAGAGAAATATAAAACAATGTTCGTTTTTAAGTTCAGAGCTGTCATCTCAGGAAGCGGGGAAAGCTTCCCAAAGAGGACTGCGAGGAGGGCAGGCCAGGCTGAAAAGGGAGACATGGCTCTCCTGATTGGGGACCTGCAGCCCCCCTCCAGGGCAGGGCATCGTCCTCACCTCACGGAGGATCCATGGAAGTGTTCCTTCAGGGGACTGACAGGGCCAGAGGTGCATCTCGAGAAGGCTACCCTGGCATTGGACTGCACAGGGCACCGGGAACGAGGGCCAGATGGAGGACGGGCAATACCCTGGAGGCCATGGGGCAAGAGCAGAGGCACATGACCTTGAAGATGATGATGAAAAGCAGGAGGTGGCAGCATGGAGCCGGCACGAAAGTGCCATGGGAGCAGTGCCCACAGCTACACTGACTGGGGGCCTTCTGAGCCAGGTGTGGCTGACTTCAGTGGGCTCCAGACTAGTCCTGACCACAAGTCTAGGAAGTGTGCACCACCCCCGGCCTCCTCTCCCCTTGCAGCTGCTAGGAATCACGGTCACAGACCCTGGTCAGTTTTCCTGGAAACCAAGCAGTGGCTCCCCTGCACGCTGCCCCTCTGGTGGCGGTCCAGGGAGACCATCATGCCTGGCCAGAGACTGATGTCCACCTGTCTCCACACAACTCCACAGACAGGAGGGTGTCGCTAAATTCCACAGCCCCTGATGAGACAGATCCACAGAACCCAACACCCAGTGGGTCACTCGGGACCTCGCCTATGGTCATGGAGCTCACCATGCCCTATTTCTTTCACTTCCCACAGAAAGCCTGGTTCTGATCCCCCACAATATCATACATCCTGGTTGCTGACGTGTTGTCATGCCATGAACCCACATGGCACCTTTCTTTTAGAGAAGGCTACCACTGCACCCCCTATAAAATATTTCTAATGAAGTACAAGTCCATCAGGACTACGGTGTGAACAGAGCTACACAGCCTGCATGGTAGTAGTCAGTAATTCTAACAAGGGTTGACCCCCCCTCCCATCTCACAAAACCTTCCTCTGTCCCCACAGAACCCATGGTCTGCCCTCAGAAAAACCCCCAGGAAACAAAGTTTAATCTGAATGCTCCCTTCACCTTCTGGTTCAAATCTTGTCCAACCACAATGATATGAAACTAGAAATCAGTCTCAAGAAAAAAATGGGACACAATGGGTAGTAAGGAGGGCACGTATTGCATGGTGCACTGGGTGTTATACGCAAGTAATGAATCATCGAACTTTACATCAAAAACCAGGGATTTACTGTATGGTGACTAACATAATAAAGAAACATTTAAAAAAAAGAAGAAGAAGAAAATGGGACAGTTGAAAGTATGTGGAGATTGGGGCACCTGGGTGGCTCAGTCATTAAGCATCTGCCTTCAGCTCAGGTCGTGATCCCAGGGTCCTGGGATCGAGCTCTGCATCAGGCTCCTTGCTCAGTGGGGACCCTGCTTCTCCCTCTCCCACCCCCCTGCTTGCGTTCCCTCTCTCGCTGTCTCACTCTCTGTCAAATAAATAAATAAAATCTTTAAAAAAATATGTGGACATTTAACAACATGCTACTGAACAACCAACAGTCAAAGAAGAAATCAAAAGAAATTTTAGAAGTACCTTGACACAAACGAAAAAGAGAACCTACAAAAACTTATGGGATGCAGCAAAAGTAGCTCTAAGGGGAACGTTCATAGAAATTCAGGTCTTCGTCAATCCATGTGAATGCTCTCCAATAAACAACCTGTTTTTATGTAGTAAAGAAGTAGAAAAAAAAAACAACAACAAGCAAAGCCCCAAATTAGTAGAAATAAGGAAATAACAAAAAGGGATGCGTTAATAAATCCAATGGAGACTAAAAAGACAAAAAAATCAATGAAAATAAGAGCTGCCTTTTTTGGAAAGAAAAACAAAACTGACAAACTTAGCTAGACTCACCAAGAAAGACAGAGGACTCGAATACAATCACGAAAGAAAGATAATGGATTCCTGTCTCACATCAAAATCAAAAGAACACAAGCAGCAAACTCTTCGACCTTGGACACAACAAATTCTTGCAAGACACATCCCTAAAGGCAAAGGAAATAAAAGCAAAAATGAACTATGGGGACTTCGTCAAGACGAAAATCTTCTCAACAGCAAAGCAAACAATCAACAAAACTAAAAGGCAACCTACAGAATCACAGAAGATATTGACAAATGATATTACAGATAAAGGGTTGGTATCCAAGATCTATACAGAACTTCTCAAACTCGACACCCAAGAAATGGGCAGAAGACACAAAGAGATACTTCACATGAAAAATTGCTCCACATCACTTGCCATCAGGGAAATACAAATCAAAATTACAATGAGATACCACCTCACACCAGTTAGAATGGTTAAAATTAACAAGGCAGGAAATAAAAAATGTTGGAGAGGATATGGAGAAAGGGGAACCCTCTTACACTATTGGTGAGAATGCAAGCTGGTACAGCCACTTTTGAAAATAGTATGGAGTTTCCTCAAGACGTTAAACACAGAGCTATCCTACGACCCACCAATTGCACTACTGGGTATTTACCCCATAGACACAGAGTAATGAAAAGAAGGGGCACCTGTATCCCAATGTTCATAGCAGCTATGTTCACAATAGCCAAACTGTGGAAGGAGCCAAGATGTCCTTCAGCAGATGAATGGACAAAGAAGATGTGGTTCATCTATACAATGGAATATTACTCAGTCATCAGAAAGGATGAATACCCACCATTTGCACCAACATGGATGGACCAGGAGGGGATTATGCTAAGTGAAATTAAGTCAAGCAGAGAAAGACAATTATCATATGGTTTCACTCCTATGTGGAACAGAAGGAATAGCGTGGAGGACATTAGGAGAAGGAAGGGGAAAGTGAAGGGGGGGAATGAGACGGGGAGATGAACCATGAGAGACTATTGATGCCGGGAAACAAACTGAAGGTTGCAGAAAGGGAGGGGGTGGGGGGACGGGTTATCCTGGTGATGGGTATTAAGGAGGGCATGTGTTGTAATGAGCACTAGGTGTTATATGCAAACAATGAATCATGGAACACTACATCAAAAACTAATGAAGTACTTAGGGTGACTAACATAATTTTTAAAAAAGAGAAAGATATGAAATCCATACAAGAAAACTATCACTATTTGCAAATGACATGAAATCCCCAAAGATTCCACAAAAAAACTGTTAGAATAAACAAATTCAGTAAAGCTGCAGGATATAAAGTCAATATACAGAGACCTGTTGCATTTATTTTTTTCAGATTTTATTTATTTATTTGACAGGGAGAGAAAAAGCACGAGCAGGGGGAGTGTCAGACAGAGGGAGAAGCAAACCCTCACTAAGAGGGGAGCCCAACACGGGGCTCGATCCCAGGACTCTGGGATCATGACCTGAGCTGAAGGCAGACGCTTCACCGATGGAGCCACTCAGATGACCCAACTTCTTGCATTTCTATATACTGATGACACACTTTCGCAAAGATAAATTTAAAAAGCAATGCCATCAAAAAAAATCGAGGAATAAAAGTAACCAAGAATGAGAAAGACATGGTACACTCAACACATGGCAGAAAAAAAAGAAAAAACATGTGAGGGGGAGGCAGAATGTATGGGTCAAAGATTTGGAAGGCAACACAAACAAATGGAAGCATACGCCATGCTCCTTAACTGGAAGAGTTAATTATGTGAACATGTCCATCATACCCAAAGCAATCGACAGATGTGATGAAATCCCTATCTGAATTCCAGTGGCATTATTCGAGGAAATAGAATACAGTCCTAAAACTCGTATGGAATCACAAAAGACCCCAAATACCCAAAGCAACCTGGAGAAAGAAAGCTGCAGTCAACACACTCCTGGATTTCAAGCTAGATTACAAAGCTGTTGTCATCAAAACAGGATCGTACTGGCATAAACACAGACACCAGGTCAGTGGAACAGAACAGAAAGCTCAGGAACTTACCCACATGTAGATGATCCTAACTTACGACACAGCAGCAGAAGATATGCCATGAGGGAAGGACTGTCTCTTCAGTGAGTGGTAACAGGCAAACTGGACACTAAATGCAGAAGAATATAACTGGGCCACTTTCTTACACCGCACACAAAATTTTTAATGGATGAATGATTTGAACATAAGACCTGAATCCATAAACCTCCAAGAAGACACAGGTACTAAGTCTCTCGACATTGGTTTTGGCAAAGAGTCTTCAGATCGGACACCAAATGCAAAGGCAACAAAAGCAAAAATAAACAAGTGGAACATCAAACTGAAATCTTCCACACGGCAAAAGAAACCAGCAAAAACTTAGAAGGCCACTGAGCCAATAAGAAAAAAATATCTGCGAATCATATGTGTGAGAAGAGGCTAATATCCAGAATGCACACAACACTCTTACAAATCAAAACAAAAAAAACTGTATAAAAAATGGGGGGAATATGTGAATAGATACTTTCCAAAGATGGCACACAGGTGCCAACAGACAGAAAAAGTTGTTCGACATCACTAATCATCGTTAGGGAGACATAAGTCAAAACCACAATCGGCTATCCCCTCACAACTGTTGCAACGGCAATCGTCCCAGAGGCAGACGACGGGACCCTGTGCACTGTTGGTGGGAATGGAAATGGGTGCACCCACTGTGACAAACGGTATGGAGGTTCCTGAAAAAAATAAATACAACTACCACATGACCCAGTAATGGCTCTACTGATTATTGATTTGGAGAACACAAAAACACTGCCTCAAAAAGACAGATGCACTCCCACGTTCACTGCAGCATTATTCACAATAACCAGACATAGAAACAGAGACTTTGGGAGCCTTATGCCAAGTAACTCAGACACAGAAAGACAAATACCAGATGCTCTCATGTACATTCCACATGGAATAAACAAATACTGAACGCACAGATACTGAGAACAGATGGGTGGGTGCCTGATTCGGGGGTGGGGTGGTAGAAACGGTTGAAGGTGGTCAAAGGCGCAATGTTTGAGTGATAAAATCCAACAGTCATGGAATGTTCTGTCCAGCAGGGAGACTAAAACTAACCCCGCAGGATGGGGTATAGGTTTCCCTGCTCTTTGAAAGTACAGTGTTCCAAGGAAACCTTCCACAGAAGAAATGGTGTCAAGAAGGAATGACCATTAATTTATATGGAAAAATTAGAAAGCACGCTCAGACTCCAAAAATTCCTTCTCTTTGGCTTTTCTTAGGCCTCAGGACACAACTCCTAACGGATGCCAAAAATAAATGGAGATAAAGCACAGCAGAGCCTCACAGACACAATTCAAAGTGCTGGTGGCTGGATGCCAAGAGCGGTTCCCAGCGGAAGGAGCTGGTTGGGGTGCACGCCGCCTCTGTCATGCTTCTCCCCAAAACAGACGCAGAACGCAATTCTCACTGTTTGACTTTTTTCATAAGAGGGAAATCTTCTTCAGGTCTCTTCCTGTTACTGAAGCCGGGTAATAACGTAGATCTTTCAAGAAAGCCAAGTGTCTTACTGTGAACGTTTAAAAAGTGGGGGATACCTGTACTTGAATGTTGCTGAGGGAGGAGATGTGAAAGGTTCTCCCAGACACAAACTTCAGCAGATCCACTGGGAAAGGCACCTTCCTCAGCATGCGGCACACGGACTACCTCCTACCCCAAGAAACCTTCTCCTTCCCCTAGCTCAGGACAACCCACAACAGCTGGGAGTTACCCCAGTTCCTCCTTTCTCTCATTCCCAATATCTAAGCTGTCGGCAAATCCTGTGAGCTCCATCTTCAAGACGCACCCAGAATAGGACTAACCACTCCTTCCAAGGCCACCTGTCTGGTCCACACTGAAGCTAATCTCTTGCTTGAGTTCCTAGAAAAGGGTCATCATTGACCTTCCTTGCCCATCCTCAACCCTCTGTCATCTGTTCTCAACACTGAAGCCAGGATGGCCTGGTGAAACAGGGTCCCGTGGGGTCACAGCCCTGCAATGGCTTTCTGTCACGCTCTGTCACGTCCCTGAGGTCATGTCCTAAGCTGTCTCCTGTAGCCACAGGGCCTTCTTGCTGCTCCTGGACGTGCCTCCTATGCTCCTGCCCCATGGCCTTTACACATGCTTTCCCTTCTGTTTAGAATGCTCTTGATGTAAAAAGGAGAATTACAGACCGATATCCCTGATGAATATAGATGCCAAAATTCTCAGCAAGATCCTAGCTAATAGGATCCAATACATTAAAGGGATTATCCATCATGACCAAGTGGGATTCATCCCTGGGATGCAAGCGTGGTTCAACATATACAAATCGATCAGTGTGATAGATCACATCAACAAGAAAAGAGTCAAGAACCATAGGATCCTCTCAATGGATGCAGAAAAAGAATTTGACAAAAAACAGCATCCTTTCCTGATTAAAACACTTCAGAGTGTAGGGATAGAGGGTACATTCCTCAAGCTCAAAAACCCATCTATGAAAAGCCTACGGCGAATATCATTCTCAATGGGGAAAAGCTGGAATCCTTTCCCTTAAGATCAGGAAAAGGACAAGGATGCCCACTCTCGCCACTATTATTCAACACAGTACTAGAAGTCCTTGCAACAGCAATCAGACAACAAAAAGGAATAAAACGTATTCAAATCGGCAATGAAGAAGTCAAACTGTCTCTCTTCGCAGATGACATGATACTCTATATGGAAAACCCAAAAGACTCCACCCCCAAATTACTAGGACTTATAGAGCAATTCAGTAATGTGGCGGGATTCAAAATCAATGCTCAGGAATCAGTTGCATTTCTTTACACGAACAATGAGACTGAAGAAAGAGAAATTAGGGAATCCATCCCATTTACAATAGCACCAAAAATCATACGATATCTCAGAATTAACTTAACCAGAGAGGTAAAGGATCTATATTCTAGAAACTACAGATCACTCTTGAAAGACATTGAAGAAAACACAAAAAGATGGAAAAACGTTCCATGCTCATGGATCATAAGAATACACAGTTAAAATGTCTGTGCTACCCAGAGCAATCTACACTTTCAATGCCATCCCGATCAAATTACCAATGACATTTTTCAAAGAACTAAAACAAATAGCCCTTAAATTTGTGTGGAACCAGAAAAGGCCCCAAATCGCCAAGGAACTGTTGAAAAGGAAAAACAAAGCTGGGGGCATCACAATGCCGGATTTCAAGCTGTACTACAAAGCTGTGATCACAAAGAGAGCATGGTACCGGCACAAAAAAAGACACATAGTCCAATGGAACAGAATAGAGAATCCAAAAATGGACCCTCGGCTCTTTGGGCAACTAATCTTTGACGAAGCAGGAAAAAACATCCAGTGGAAAAAAGACAGTCTCTTCAATAAATGGTGCTGGGAAAATTGGACAGCTACATGCAAAAGAATGAAACTTGACCACTCTCTCACACCATACACAAAGATAAACTCCAATTGGATGCAAGACCTCAATGTGAGACAAGAATACATCAAAATTCTAGAGGAGAACATAGGCAGCAACCTCTACGACATCGGCCAAAGCAACCTTTTTCATGACACATCTCCAAATGCAAGAGAAACAAAAGAAAAAATGAACTTGTGGGACTACATCAAGATAAAAACTTCTGCACGGCCAAGGAAACAGTAAAAAAAACTAAGAGGCACCCCACGGAATGAGAGAATATATTTGCAAATGACACTACAGATAAAAAACTGGTATCCGAGATCTACAAAGAACTTCTCAAACTCAATACACGAGAAACAAATAATCAAATCAAACATGCGCAGAAGATATGAACAGACACTTTTCCAATGCAGACATACAAATGGCTAAAAGACACATGAAAAAATTTTCAAGATCATCAGCCAACAAGAATAATCAAATCAAAACCACACTGAGATACCACCTTACGCCAGTTAGAATGGCAAAAATTGACAAGGCAAGAGACAACAATTGCTGGAGAGGATGTGGAGAAAGGGGATCCCTCCTACATTGTTGGTGGGAATGCAAGTTGGTACAGCCACTCTGGAAAACAGTGTGGAGGTCCCTTAAAAAGTCAAAAATAGAGCTACCCTATGATCCAGCCATTGCACTACTGGGTATTTACCCCAAAGATACAGACATAGTGAAGAGAAGGGCCGTAGGCACCCCACTGTTCATAGCAGCATTGTCCACAATAGCTAAATTGTGGAAGGAGTCGAGATGCCCTTCAACAGACAAATGGATTAAGAAGATGTGGTCCAGGGGCGACTGGGTAGTGCAGTCGTTAAGCATCTGCCTTTGGCTCAGGGCGTGATCCCGGTGTTCCGGGATCAAGTCCCACATCGGGCTCCTCCGCTGGGAGCCTGCCTCTTCCTCTCCCACTCCCCTGCTGTGTTCCCTCTCTCGCTGGTTGTCTCCCTGTCACATAAATAAATAAAATCTTTAAAAAAAAAAAGAAGAAGAAGAAGAAGATGTGGTCCATATACACAATAGAATATTACTCAGCCATCAGAGAGAACGATTACCCAACATTTGCAGCAACATGGACAGGACTCGAAGAGATTATGCAAAGTGAAATAGGTCAAGCAGAAAAAGACAATTATCATATGGTTTCACTCATTTATGGAACATAAGAAATGAGATAGGTAGGAGAAGGAAGGGAAGAATGAAGGGGGGGGGCGGTAAACAGAAGAGGGAATGAACCACCAGAGACTATGGACTCTGGGAAACAAACTGAGGGCCTCAGGGGAAGAGGGATGGGGGATTTGTGCTGGGCTAGTGATGGGTATTAAGGAGGGCACGTATTGCATGGAGCACTGGGTGTTATACGCAAATAATGAATCATGGAACACTACATCAAAAAATAAGGATGTACTGTACGGTGACTAATAAAAAATTATTATTAAAAAATGCTCTTGATGTGATATCATTCACCTTCTTTATATCTTGACTCAGGTAACACCTTCTTAGTGAAGTCCCACCTGGCCCGTATGTGAATAGCAAACACCACCCTCACCTCCCCTTGTCTGTCTCCTGTTTTATATTTCCATAGCACTTATCAAATGTCTCCAGTCCATCTCGGCAAGCAAGAAACCAAGGCAAAAACTGTTCGCTTAACCACCGACTTCCCCCAATGTCGTGCTCCAAATCCCCAGGGGAAAAGGTGCCCCAGGCTCTTGCACAGCCAGGATGCCTGGGACACGGGGGTCCACCTACTGCACCCTGAACACCATCATGAAAGGGAGCCATACGAGGAATCCACCTGCACAGGAAACCTGAAACCAGACACCTTCCTCGATGACAGGTGAGCACACACGCTTCCTCCCCTTGCCTGAGGTGCTCATCCAAGAAAGCTGAGCAAAGACGCATCCCAGGGTCCAAATCTCCCTCTGGCTGAGGTCCTGGGAAAGAGACATCTCTCCTCCCTGCACCAACCACCTGGGATTGGTGTCCGGAATCCTCCTGTGCTCAGGCAGAGCGGTGCTCCTGTCCCTCTTTCCTGTGACGTCCTCACAAACCAGTGGTCAGGAAGGAGCCTGCAGCAGTATCAACAGGCCGCCCAGCTCAGCCTCAGTCCTGCACGTCCGCCCCACGCGGAACTGGACCTTCACAGAGACTGGTGTCCTGTGTGGCCTCAGAACCTAACGGCAGGAGCGGAGATTTCAAGGTCCAAAGGAACACTGACTTCTTCCACAAAGCACAGCAACGTGGAGAGAGGATTTCTCAGGGGTGTGGCTCCGGAAGAAGTGCTTCTGCTGGCTGAACTCAGACACCAGGCAGAGGACATCTGCTGTGTGTCCTCCGAGGAAACAGGCAGCACACTGGGCAAGAATCCATAATGCTGCCTGGGGGCTGCTTCCCACTGACCACCCTGCTGAGCCGAGGGCTTGAGAACCAATCATGAACCAACTGTCTTATCACATATGCAGCCTGAGTGCTGCCGGGGCGGGGGGGTGGGGGTAGGGGTGGGGGGAAGTGACCCCAGTCCCGATCCTTGTAGCAACCTGGCCTGCCCATCAAGAGCGACGGTCCAAGACCATGACGTCACAACCCCCCAACTATCTGATCCGACCACCCTGCCAGGCTAGCACCTGCTCAGTGAGTCCTAAGACCCAGAGAATTCTTTGCACTCCAGCTCAATCCTTCTCACAGAGAAGCAATCTCCAGCCTCAGAAAAGCCTCATCATTAGCTCTGGAATTCCCTGGGTTGTATCTACATTGGCCCACACAGGGGTCCCATGCAGACCACTCCGCAAATGCCCTAGGGTTGCAAGCCACTTTCAAGCTGCCCTTAGAAAGGCAGAAACTGGCCCGGTTAGGCAGACCAGCCAAGTGACTCGATGTGCTGCAAACTCGGACAACGTCCTCCCTGAACACCAGCGCTTCTGAGCCCAAGCTTCCAACCTTCGCTCACTGGGCACTGAGCACCACGTCGGCATGAACACTGCTCTTCGATTCACTGGCCTCCCAGTCCTTCCAATCAGAAACCCAGCTCCAGACACCACTCTAGTTTCCCTTCAGAGAGAGAAGTCAACTGATGGAATAAAACACTCCCTGTGCACAGCACACTTCTATCCACATCGAATTCCTTGGTCTTTCTCATTCGGGCAGCCCTACAAGACCCACACCAATGAGAGATAACTCAAGTTCAATCATCACGTATATATTTGACCTTGTGTTGTTCCTTTTGCTATGTGTATCTCAAAGTCAATGTCTATATTGCTTTCTTAAAACATCAATAATAATAATGACACTGTCACCTAAGGGTTAGGATCACCACAGCCAGACAACATGACTCTGGTCCAGATAAGGACGAAGACACAACCTCAGCCCATGAATCAAACCCCACACCCTCAGGAATCCCGACACACCTCACGGGTGAAGAGTTCCTTTGCTACATGGAGTTGTCTGCGTCCAAAGGATACAGGCAACCCCCAGCATTCATTCTGTTTTCTTCGTCAATTCCCCAGCTCAAGTCGCAAGTGACTCACTGGGTCAAGCTTCCAGAGCCCAGGATGGGCCTCCAGGTAAGTAGCACCCCCCCCCGCCCCCACCCCGGGAAAGGTAACGGGGGGGGGGGGCTCGATTTCCTTTGGGAGCACAATGTGCCACTCCCCAAGCTCCTAAAGAACCCACACTCCTTCTCCCTTTCTCCCTCTCACAAAGGCCACCAAACCCTGTGACAGCTCTGAGGCTGTTTTACTTTAACAAATAATTTCTCATATCGGAATGTGGCTCACAGAAGAGAAAAACATGAACAACCAAAAAGGATTCTCTTAATATTTCAGAAGACTGTTTTTCCATTGTTTAATTAAAACAGGAAATAAAAGGCACAGATAGCCCCTTCCACTAGCAGGTCCGATTCACTTCAGTGATCGAAAGTAGAGCAGGAAATAAAAGAGTAACAGATGTTCTGAGGACCATCACGTCCATCACCTCAGGTTTGAAACTTCGCACGCATGCAAGGAAAGAAGCACCACCAAACATCTCGGCCTGGCGACTCTGACAGTCTGAACTGGAGTGACAGGGACAGACGATGAGGCTGTGTGTGCTGGCTGAGGCTGGTGGCCCAGAAGAAGGGGCTCGGCCAGCTCTCCACCTGTGCCTCACCTGTCCTCAGACAGGAACTTGCACACGGCCCTCACCTGTCACAACTCTCACACAGGAGACCCACAGCCACCCCTGGAGCCCACCCTGCCCACACTGTTCTGCAGAATGCATTCAGCTCTCCTCCGGGACCCCTGTCAGCTTTACCCAGACCTGGAACTCCCCCGTCTCCTGCAAAGCTACAAGATTCCCCCTCTTCTTCTAAAATCACACTGGCTCAAGGCTTTCATGAGAAAGCTATAACGCTAACTAATGAAAGGTTCACACCTACTTTCCCCTTCTGTTGCGTTTCTCTGCACCTTCCTTCCTACCTGTGCAAACTGGTACATATCAGTGGAACATGAACGTGCTCTGAGACCTGAATCTTTCATTGCAGCTTTCCGAGGACTCCTTATGTGATAAGAAACTAGTGTATCTTACAACAGGGTGTTTTACAACTATCATCTATAGAATAGTACAGCCCAATTCACTATAATTTTACCTCACTCTTCATGAAGCAGAACACTTTTCCCTTTCTTCTTTTACTTAAATTCCAGTTAGTTCACATGCCATGGAATATTCGCTTCAGGGGTAGGATTTAGTGATTCCTCACCTGCATACAGTACCCAGTGCTCATCACAAGTGCCCTCCTTAATACCCCTCACCCATTTAACTCTTCCCCCCACGCCCCTGTCCTGCAGCAACACTCAGTTTGTTCTCCAAGGTTGAGTCTATTTCCTTGTTTGCCTTTCTCATCACCCCTCAACTCTGTTCATCTGTTTTCTCTGAAATTCCACATGAGTGAGATCATAGGATATTTGTCTTTCCTCACTGATGTTGCTTAGCTTAATACACTCTAGATCCATCCACATCCTTGCAAATGGTAAGATTTCATTCTTTTTGAAGCTGGGTCATATTCCATTATATATATGTATCCCACATCTGCTTTATCCATTCATCAGTGCATGGACTTTGGGATTCTCTCCATAGTTTGGCTACTGTGGACATTGCTGCTATAAACATCATGGTGCATGTACCCCCTTCGACTCTGCATTTTTGTATCCTTTGGGTAAATACCTAGGAGAGCAATTGCTGGATCATGGGGTTGTTCAATGTTTAACTTTTTGAGGAACCCCCACACTGTTTCCCAGACTGGCTGCACCACTTTGCATTCCCACCAACAGGATGGGAGGGCGCCCCTTTAAGCAGAACATTATCTGTCGTCAATTTCATAAGAGGAAACAAAACCTCTGGGAGATGCACCCAGGGTCAGGCAAGCAGTTGCAGAATTCACCCCAGGGCTCCTGACGCCAAGCCCCTTGAAGCCACCAGCATGCCTCTATCCAAACGAACTCCCAGACTCTCCTTCTGACTCCACCACCAAAGAAACTACAGAGAGAATATGGCACCTCAAAATATCGAGATAATACATTTAGCAAAACTAGAAAGTCAAGCTCAACTTTTAAACAGGAACAGGCCGCTTTGGATAATTTTGAATTTTCCCTCCACCCTAATTTTAACTCTTCCAATGAAAAGACTAACCAATGATGAAACATCACCTTTGACAAATGACAAGACATCATCCAAGTCTGTATCTGATGACAAAAAGCCACCTAACTCTAGATGCTGGCCACTCAACCATATCTTAGGCCCAATTGAATAAACACTGTTAGATGAAGGAACAAATTAGATGTTACAAACAGGCACAGAGTGAATCTCACCTTCCCTTTCTAATAAAAGAGGGTTCCTAGGAAACAGATGTTCAAAATACATTTGTAAGCAATAAATGGACAAAGAAATTGTCATCCCCTGCAAAGTTCTACCTGCAGGGAAACTATGTGACTCTTGCACCAAATCCAGAATGCTGACAGCTACTTAAGTTTTACTTTGAGGCTCAACTAGAGAAAAGAGAAAAGCCCAGGAGGTTTTGGGAAAATGAGAGGTTTTACCTCCAGTCCTGACATAGACAGGACCTTTCACCAAACGTACGTGTGCTTTCTCTGAACGCTGGCGTCCTGTGACAAGCTGCCTCGCTGACTCAGATGCTGACCTCGGGTCTTGTGGAGCCAGAGCAGAGAAGTGCTGTCAGCTGGGGAGAAGAAGGCACCTCTGACCTAAAGCCTGCACACCTGCTTTGGTTTCTGGGCGAAGGGGCAACACATGCTTGTTGTTTAGCAGCAATTATCTTCATTCTAAATAGACAATGACCTTGCCTTTTCTGGAAAGCGGACTTACTCTTCTAAAGAAGCCCTCAATTCGTCTATTCCAAATGCAACTGGTTTACGCCCGCCTCCAGGCCCCCACCTGGAGGATTTTCCAGCACGATTCTAACAGCCAATTACCACTAACCTGGGGGCACATGGGGCATAATGCTGAAGTTGGGGGACGGCTCTGGGGCTTGTTACCACCACACGTATGCCTGGGGGAACAGGGAACACCCTGCTGAACTCGGGGTACTGCTCAAGGTCCATCACCTGCACTGTGTCAGGGAACCGGGAGACACTCCACTGAAGATGGGGACTGTGTGCGGCCCTTACCCGCACTCTTCCCGGGGAACACAGGAAACCCTGACATTCTGCAACCCATCCCACAAAAGCTCAGGTGAGCAGGCGCCCTGGAGTTCACGGGTCTGGGGAATACGGCCAGTTGACGGACATCGGGCAGAAGAGACTTTAAACGGAAAAAGAAAACTCACCTGAGTCCCCACGATGAACTCTCTCCACGCGCCCTTCCAGAACCCCGCCTCCCACCCGGGGCGCACCCTACCCCCGGACCCCCATGCCAGTGCACAGCGCTCACTCACCAGCGGGGAACTCCGCAGGGCAACTCTCTCTCTCCCAGCGTCCCTTCTGCCCCAGGTCGGCAACCCGCTGCAACTCCGGGACCGCCCACAGAGACGTAGCTCCACCCCCACACAGTGATTGGTCGGGAGGGTGGTGCCCCAGCCCCTTGGATGCCGGGCAACCCGCCCTCGCGCCCCGCAACCCTGCCAGTGCAGGGGGTCCAGGAGGCGCCTCCCTGCCCCAACACCCAGCGCAGGCATGAGTGGGGTCGTGGGCTGGGCCCCACTCACACACCTGGCCCCTTCCGGGGACCCCCCTCTAGCTGCAGAAGACCCTCAGAGCCCTGCCCCTTCCCTTTCTGCACCAGCCCTCCCTGCTGGGGTGTGCCTGGTTCCAGGCAAGGTCAGCTGCTCTCAGACCCTCCAAGGCTTGGGCTTTAGGAAATGCAATGATTTCGTGCATTTCCAAAGCAACTTTAAGACTCCAAAAGTAACGCTCTAATTGGGAAGAGCTTCACCTTCTGGTCTCACCCATGGAGTGGACAGTGCTTCTCAGACCTTCAACGCATCCTTCTAGGATGAGCCCATTTGTGCTGGAATCTATATACACATGCTTGGTTCTGCAGGGAAGCGTCCAGGATGGAGAACAGCCGCCCTTCTGTGCTGTTGCTGTTGTGAACCAGGAACATTTATTTTTCACTTAAAAAGAAAGCGCATTGTTATTGTTAATGCTAAATGAACTAAATAAACATTTTAGAGAGAAAGGAAGAGAGTTTTATTCAAACCCAAGTCAGGACAGCTGCCTGAGAGACACAATCTTCACAAAGAAGGGATTGCTCCGGGGAAGGAACATTTGGGGCAGGGTTACATATTTGTTCTGCTTTGTTTTACATACAGAGTTACACATCATGATGAGGAAGAAGATTCCAGAAAGTGACAGACTTGTTCTTATGTTTTCAGTATGTGCAAGTCAGTATGACTTTAATCTTAAGGGAGCCAGAGAGGTTCTTTATTTTTTCTTATCTTTCTGTTGGCATTTTTGGTTATTTTTTTCTTCTCGAAGCAGATGTCCAACATGTGCTTGGGGCAGAAATAGGGCCCATGCTTTGAGGTTTTACCCAGTCATTTTGAGCCGGGTAAAATGTTAAAGGACAGCTTCCCTGAGAGCCCAGGATCAGGGCCCACAGATGATATAAGATAAAAATTACTCTTATCATTATAATTACTACTAAATGGAGGAATGTGAGACAAAAGCACCTTTCACAAGAGTACCAAGAAATCAAAATGATGCCTACAGAAGGCTACCTGCTCCATGGTCAGCACAGGTAACAGAAGTGTTCACAGTCTCTGGACTCCTGCCCTTCTCCTGCCCAAATCTCTGAAGCACGCAGATCATTTAAAATCAGAATTTTAGGGGGCGCCTGGGTGGCTCAGTCGTTAAGCGTCTGCCTTTGGCTCAAGGCATGATCCCAGCACCTTGGGATCAAGCCCCACATCAGGCTCCTCTGCTAAGAGCCTGCTTCTTCCTCTCCCACTCCCCCTGCCTATGTTCCCTCTCTCACTGGCTGTCTCTCTCTCTCTCTCTCTGTCAAATAAATAATTAAAATCTTTTAAAAAATAAAAAAGAAAAGAAAATCAGAATTTTAGAACTGCTGGACACCTTAGAGATGTCTGGCACCATTCCCTTGGACTACAGAATAAAACAGAGTAGCTCATTGTCACAAACTAACTTAAACATGAAGTACCCCCTGGATGCACTAAGTTCTTTCTCTGCAAATGTTGACTAATGTAAGTCACAGTCATACCATATAAACACTGCGATGGCTGGGAAGTAAATAATCACAGGTAAGGGAATATTTTAGCCATTTTTATAAACATTGGCTCACTTTGTAGAAGAGGCTGAGATGACTGTTTTTAAATACTATTTCAAACCTGTCTTACAGCACACTCTGAACATACCAGAGCCTGAATCAACTAAAAAATAGTTCCTTTCAGTAACTTTAATACCAGAAAAATATTATACTGTCTCTATTCCTAGGGATCTTTGAGTATCTCACCCGGAGGTCCTCCACTGAGATAATTATCTTCATGTTAATGATGGGCAGAGGTTAAAAGACCAGCTGAATCTGTTCCAGTTGGCCACACGACAAGAAAATCCTGATACCTGATAGGTTTCCAAATAGAGAAGACCAGAGATAAGAGGGAAATAGTACGCTGTATGGAATAACAAGGGATTTGGAGTCAATTTGGGGATCCCACTTAGGTTTCTGACACTAAAATGCTCTGTGGCTCGTATTGTCTGAGTCCCCATCTAACCATCTGAAAAGGGGCCTAATAATATCTACATCCTAGCTGAGAAGTTTAAGAGGGAGAATGCTACAAAGAGCCAGTATGATGTCTCTCAAGAACAGGTGCTCAGGAAGCCATAATTACTATTGGGTCTATTGCTTTTCCAGAAGAAAGAACACATGTCGAATTCATATTTCTAATAGATGACTCACAAGATGATTTTCAAACCTGAAGGAAGGTCAAGAAGCTACTCTGTGTCATATTTCTCTGAGAAATCATGTTTTTGCAGTGGTGAGGACAATACAACAGCACCATCATCACTAGGAGTGGGGAGTTTCCCATTACCATATGGCCATGTTGTCCCCCTTAGCTCAGGGCCACCAGAAAGGGCAGCTGGGGGCGGAGGCACAGGCCAAGGCTGCTAAGCGTGGCTGGGTCAGGCAGAGCTCTGAAGCTGAACTCCCATCTAGATTAGGATAGTGAGGGCTCTTCACAGATAGAGGGCCATTGTCTGTGAGCCCTGACATGGAAAGGTGGAGAATTTCCATTCTGATTCCCTCTCTGACCCTTAGGATATGCAGCAAAGTTACATTTAATTTTTAAAACATTGAGGGACTTCCTGGTTTTCTTTTCGACTACAGGCTTAATTCCCCTGTGGTCTAAGAATAGAATCTAGTTAATTTCAGGCTTTTAAAATTGTAGACTTGATTTGTGACCCAGCATACCATCTATTTGGGTAATATTCTGTGACCACTAGAAAAGAATGTATTCTGCACTTATTAGGTAATGTTCCATATATGTCAATTAGGCAACATTTGTTACCAACGTTTTGTCTGCTTTTTCTATCAGATACTGAGAAAGGTATATTAAAATCCTCAAACAATGCTGCTCTGTTCAACATTGCATTGGAGAATCTACCCAGAGTTATAAGGCAAGAGAAACAAAAGGTATAAGAATTGAGGGGATAATTGTCACTATACACAGATAATATGATGGTGTACACAGAAAATCCAAAATAGTCTATAAATACACTATTAGAATTAAAAATGGAATTTAGAAATTTGAGATGGACCATAGCTTAATGTTAGACCATTTCTGGAAGATGTGTAGAAAATGTTGATCTCGGGGTGGGACACGGACTGCACTAGCCTTTTGAAAAGATTCAGTGGGACTTCATAAAAATGTGACGGTTCTCCTTATCTCATGACCGCTAAGAAAATGAAAAGGCAAGCCATAGACTGGGAAGTAAAGATTTGCAACACACACACTGACAAAGACTCGTCAATAAAGAATTCCTATGCATCAACCATAAAAGCCAGTCTATTTAAAAATGAATACTTCAAATGTTGGAGAGGATGTGGAGAAAGGGGACCCTCTTACACTGTCGGTGGGAATGCAAGCTGGTACACCCACTCTTAAAAACAGTATGGACGCTCCTCAAGACGTTTGACCCAACAGTTGCACTACTAGGTATTCATCTCTAAGATACAAATGTACTGATCCAAAGGGGCACCTGCACCCCAATGTCCACAATAGCCAAACTGTGGAAGGAGCTGAGATGTCCTTCAACAGATGAATGGATAAAGAAGATGTGGTCCATATACACAATGGAATATTACTCAGCCATCAGAAAGGATGAATGCCTACCATTTGCATCAACATGAATGGAACTGAAAGGGATTATTCTAAGTGAAATAAGTCAATCAGAGAAAGACAATTATCATATTATTTCACTCATATGTGGAATATAAGGAATAGCGCAGAGGACAATAGGGGTATGGGGGGCACTGAATGGGAAGAAATCAGAGAGGGAGACAAACCATAGAGACTCTTGACTCTGGGAAACAAACTGAGAGTGAGGAAAGGGAGGTGGGGGGAGGGGTAACTGGGTGATGGGCATTGAAGAGGGCACATGATATGACTAACAGTGGGTATTATACTGAAGTAATGAATCACTGAACATTATATCAAAAGCCAATGATGTACTATACCTCGGCTAAAAATTAAATTAAATTAAATTAAAATGGATGTTTCTCAAAAGACGGCCAATAAGACTGGAAAGGGTACTCAACAGTATTATTTTCAGGAACATCCAGGACCTTTCTAAAACAAAAACATACACACAAACCAGTATTCCCTAGATGGATGACATCCTTATTTCTGAGGACAACTTGGAGAACAGACGAGCATCCAAGTCAAGTGATGGAATTACTGACACTCAGAGGATGGACAATTGACCTAAGTTAGGGCTCAGGATCTCAAACTACAGTACAATTTCTAGGCATAATTTTGTCCTCTGAAGGCAGACAACTGCCACACCACGTCATATGCCACATAGGTTGCTTACCAACCCCTACCATAAAGGAAGAAGATCAGAAAGAGATAGGACTGGTAGGAAAGAGCAAAAATCACATGTGGGGATTATCCTGAAACACACTGATTACATAACTAGTGTAAGGAAGTGTAGGGAACTGACATGGATGGAGACTCAAGAGGTACTTTGGAAAATGCTGTCTGAAATTGTCACACACTGGTACCAGCTAATGAGGGCTCTGAGCATACCCTAGAATGCCTATACTCACAAGACTTTGCAACATGGTCTCTGAGGACTGAAACTCTTCAAGACCTCAAAGTTTACCTGATTGACTGCTGGACTAAGAGATTCCCATGTTCTGAGAACAGATACCAACTAATTGGGAGGCTCACCTGGGCTCTCTCAGAGGCCCTACAAAAGGCTGGACCATTCACTGAAAATCAATAGAAAGAAAGAAGAAAAGAAAAGAAAAGAGAAAAGAAAAGGAAAGGAAAGAATAGAGAAAGAAAGAAAGAAAGAAAGAAAGAAAGAAAGGAAGGAAGGAAAGGGAGAAAAGAAAGAAAAAGACAAGAAAAGAAAAAGAAAAGACATCAATGATACAAAAACTCCAAAAGGCTATTCTGGAGTGGGAAAAGCAGATTCCAGATGAACAAAGCAGAACCACTCCTGACCTTAAGTCCTACTACGGAAATGATACTTTTCTGAGTAGGACAGACAGACAGTCCTACGCATCCAATGAGGGTCAGCACAACATGCAAAACAAATAGCTAGAAAACTGGTGATTGATGAATCTGTTCAAGAAAACCAGAATGAGGTGTACCTGTTCTCAGACTCATGGCAGTAACTAGTGACACAAAACTGTGGTTGGAAATAGGTCAGAAAAATGACTGCCAGTAGAAAATAAGAACATAGGAGTTAAGAACATATGGCAGAAATTAGCGCTGGCTGGGGCGCCTGGGTGGCTCGGTCATTAAGCTTCTGCCTTCGGCTCAGGACATGATCCCAGAGTTCTGGGATTGAGCCCCGCATCAGGCTCCCTCCTCAGCTGGGAGCCTGCTTCTTCCTCTCCCACTCCCCCTGCTTGTGTTCCCTCTCTCGCTGGCTGTCTCTTTCTGTCAAATAAATAAAATCTTTTTTAAAAATTAGCCCTGGCTGACATTTCCATCTTCATCATGCATGTTTCTGTACATCAGAAGAATAACTCTAAAGTAACCAAATTAAACACCAGGCAGAGAACCTCATTAGGAAAATGAGTGAGGCCAAAATACCTAAAAACATCATTTAAAAAACCAATGATTTTTGGCAGAAGAGGAAAACAATTCAAAATGGAACCATCCATGAATACGAAGGATAATGGAATATGAAACCGGAACACATAGATATGGCAATCAATATGATCATTGCATGGGCACATCACCAAGGAGGTCATGCTGGCATAACAGAGAACATAGAGGAAGCAAAATGTATACTGTTACCAAACGACTCACTGAGAGAGAGAGAACGCCATGATTGCCAAAGTTAAAGCCAAGAGATCTTTAATGAATACCCCACATAAAGTCAAAGCCGACAGACTCTTCCAAAATATACAAATTGAATATAACCAACCCTTGTCTGTATCAAAGAATAAACTATACCCATGTACCATTATAGACACATGGTCAAAAATAGTGTTCTCCTATTCTTGCCAGAAAAAAATGCTTTAAACACTATTATCAGAGCATTAGAAATCTGGATTCATTGCTATGGTATCCCAATCATTATCAAATCAGATCACGGCACCCGCTTCACAGGAAAGCAAATACAACAGTAGGTTAAGGAACAAGGGATAATGTGGAACTTCCACTTACTCTACAACCCAACTACCACTGGGTCAACTGAAAGGTCGAGTAGCTTGAGAAATCAAGGAATCAATCCCATTTAAAATTGCACCAAAAGCCATAGGATACCCAGAAATAAACCTAACCAAAGAGGTAAAAGATCTATACTCAGAAAAGTATAGATCACTTATGAAAGGAATTGAGGAAGACACAAAGAAATGGAAAAACAGTCCATGCTCATGGACTGGAGGGAAAAAAATGTTAAAATGTCTTTGCTACCCAAAACAATCTACACATTCAATGCAATCCCTATCAAAATAACACCAGTATTTTTCGCAGAGCTGGAACAAACAATCCTAAAATTTGTATGGAACCAGAAAAGACCCCAAACAGCCGGAGGAATGTTGAAAAAAGAAAGGAAAGCTGGGGGCATCACAATTCCAGACTTCAAGCTCTATTACAAAGCTGTCATCATCAAGACAGCATGGTACTGTCACAAAAACCGACACATTGATCAATGGAACAGAATAGAGAACCCAGAAATGGACCCTCAAGTCTATGGTCAACGAATCTTCAACAAAGCGGAAAGAATATCCAGCAGAAAAAAAGATGGTCTCTCCAACAAATGGTGCTGGGAAAATTGGACAGCCACATGCAGAAGAATGGCACTGGAGCACTTTCTTACACTGTCCACAAAGATAAACTCAAAATGGATGAAAGACCTAAATGGGAGACAGGAATCCATCAACATCCTAGAGGAGAACACAGGCAGCAACTTTTTTGACCTCAGCTGCAGCGACTTCTAGCTAGACACGTCTCCAGAGGCAAAGGAAACAAAGGCAAAAATGAATTATTGGGACTTAATCAAGATAAAAAGCTTTTGTTCAGCGAAGGACATAGTCGACAAAACCAACAGACAACCTATAGGACGGGAGATTTTTACAAATTTCTTAACAGATAAAGGGCTACTATCCAAGATCTATAAAGAACTTACCAAATCAACACCCAAAGAACAAATAATCCAGTCAAGAAATGGGCAGAAGACATGAATAGACATTTCCCCAAAGAAGACATACAAATAGTCAACAGACTCATGAAAAATTTTTCCACAGCAGTTGCCATCAGGGAAATACGAATCATAAGATACCACCTCACACCAGTCAGAATGGCTAAAATGAACAAGTCAGGAAATGATAGATGTTGCCGAGGATGTGGGACATCCTCAGGAATGGGACAGATGTAGGAACCCACCTACACTGTTGGTGGGAATGCAAGCTGGTGAAGCCACTCTGGACAACAGTATGGAGGTTCCTCAAAAAGTTAAAACTAGAGCTACCCTATGACCCAGCAATTGCACTACTAGATATTTACCACCCAAAAACAAACGTAGTGATCTGAAGGGGCACCTGCACCCCAATGTTTATAGCAGCAATGACAGTTAAGTGTCTGCCTTGACCTCAGGTCATGATCCCAGGATCCTGCGATCAAGTCCCACATCAGGCTCCTTGCTCAGCGGGGAGCCTGCTTCTCCCTCTGCCTGCCACTCCCCCTGCTGTGCTCTCTCTCTCTCTCTTTTTCTCTGACAAATAAATAAAAAAAATAAAATACAATTTAACAAAATAAATTGTGTTGGGAAGCTGGATATTCCCATGTCAAAGAACAAAGATGGACTCTTCCATTTCACCTTTTACAGAAATGAACTAAATAATGAAAGTCCTAAAACTGTCCATCTCCCATAAGAAGACATAGGGGAAAAGCTTCATGACACTGGATAGGACAATGATTTCTTAGATAGGACACCAAAAACATAGCAACAACAAAAATAAAAGGCAAAGAGGACACATTAAAGTAAAAAACTGTTGTGAATCACAGGACACAGCAGGTGAAAAGGCAACCTACAGAATGGGAGAAAGTATTTGCAAATCATATATCTGATGGTGAGTTAATATCCAGAATAAATAAAGAACTCATGGGGTGCTGGAGGGCTCAGTCATTAGGCGTCTGCCTTCAGCTCAGGGCGTGATCCTGGCATTCTGGGATTGAGCCCCACATCGAGCTCCTCCGCTGGGAGCCAGCTCTTCCTCTCCCACTCCCCCTGTTTGTATTCCCTCTCTCGCTGGCGGTCTCTTGCTCTGTCAAATAAATAAATAAAATCTTTAAAAAAAAAAAAAAAAAGAACTCATACAGCACAATAACAAAACAAATGACTTGATTTTAAAATGGGCAAAGGACTTGAATTGACTTCTCCAAAGATGTATGCAAATGACCAACAAGCATATGAAAATACACTCATATGACTAATAATCAGAGGAGACTAAACCAAAACCACAGAGATATCAGCTCACATTCATTCTGATGGGTACTGAAAAAAAAAAAAAAGACAACCAGAAACAGAAAACTCCAAATGTTGGCAAAGATGTGGAGAAACTGGAACTTTTGTGCACTGTTGGTGTGATTGTAAGATGGTGTACCACTATGGAAAACAGTATCGAAGCATCTCAAAAACTAAAAATGCAGGTACAGTATGATCCAGCAATCCCACCTCTGGGTATATATCCAAAAGAATTAGAAAGCAAGTCTGGAAGAGATATTTGCACACCCATGTGACAGCAGCACTCTTCACAATAGACAAACGGCCAAATGGTAGAAGCAACTCAAATGTCCACCAATGGGTAAATGGATAAACCAAATGTGGTCTATCCATCATGAAATATCACTGAGTCTTACCAAGGAAGGAAATCCTGACACCTGCTACAACATGCATGAACCTTGAGGACACGAGGCTCTGTGAAATAAGCCCTCACAGAAAGACAAATACTGTAGGAATCCACAGCTGGGAGCTCTCCAAAGTAGCCATATTTCCAGAAATAGAAGCTAGACTGGTAGTAACCGGGAGATTGAGAGAAGGGGGAAAAGGGGGAAGCTGTGATTTAATGGGTGCAGACATTCAAAAGCCCGTCAGAGAAAGACAAATACCATATGATCCCACTCATATGTGGAATTTAAGAAAGAAAATATATGAACATGTGGGAACAGGGAAAAGAAAAAAAAGGAGAGAAGGAAACAAACCATAAGAGAATTTTCATGATAAAGAACAAACTGAGGGTCCCTGGAGAGAGGGGGTGGGGGAGGGGCTAGATGGGTGATGGGGATTAAGGAGGGCACTTGCTGTGTAAGCACTGGGTGTCCTATTAAGTGATGAATCACAGAATTGCACTCCAGAAACCAATATTGCACAGTATGTTAACTAAAATTTAAATTAGAAATTTAATGGCAAAATTAATGTTATGATTTTTTACAATTTTTTAAAAGTACATTCTGTAAGATTTCATTTTCTAATAAGGATTTTATTTATTTATTTTAGAGAGAGAGCGCATGGCACGAGAGTGACAAGAGAGGCAGGAGGTGGAAGGAGAATCGTGAGCCCACGCTGCACTGAACACAGACCCTGTGTGGGGCTCGATCCTATAACCAGGAGATCACATCCAGAGCTGAAATCAAGAGTCAGTGGCTTAACCGACTGAGCCACCATCCATCTCCTTGGGCATTAGTGTTGTTCCGTTCCCTGCTCTCTCCACCACTGCTGTGCTGAACACTCCTGAAAATACAACTGAAACACTGGGCCAGAGTTCCCAGGGGTGAGTCCGAGGACAAGCATGCTAGGTGATGGGTGCACCTGCGGCCTGGGATGCGTGCTGCCCACTGTTCTCCCAGACAGGGGTGCCCGACACCCTTCTCTCCAGGGCAGCTGTCGGGGCCACCATGTCCTCAGGCACCTGAGGGCCACCCGGCCCAGGAATTCACCTTCTCCCACAGAGAACAGATGGTACTTCTTTCTCACCAGGAATAGGAACCCTGATCCTGGGAAAGGAGAGCTCTCCTGGGACTCGTGGCCCAGCCAGGCAGCCGTGGGCACCGTGTATGTGACGGAGCCAGAGCGGCTGGACCTTGGAGGGAATGTGTGCCTTACACCAGCCGTGTGCGGGACAGGCGGGAGCAGCAGCCCATGCTTCCTGGGGAGCAGTGATGTGTGCAGATGGAAGGAGGCAGGGGCAGAGCCTTCCCAGCCACACCACAGTCTCTCCCTCCATCCTGAAGCCAGCAGGAAGGGAGCCCCGAGGGCGGAGATGAGACTCCAGGAGGATTCCCACCCAAAGAAGCCAAGGATGTCCCTTTTCCTCCAGAGCTGGGGAAGGCAGCCACTGTCCCGGGGCAGGACCTGATCCAGGTGTGTGTCCTTTCTGAAGTCCCCGCATTCAGTGGGCATCATTGTGCCTGAGAAAGGCCCCCTCAGCCTTAGAGTCGGGAGCAGTGAGGGGCTGTCTCTGGCCCTGGCCCAGGATCACGACCCGAAATCATTCTGCCTTTGGGAGGACATGCCCCTCTCCCCTCCCCAGGTCCAGGATGCCCAGGACTCTGTAAGAACTCTTCATTCGAGGAGTCCTGGAGAGCATGTGTGTCTCGTCACCCCAGCAAGTGAAAGAACCAAGCCCGCCCCCCCCCAATGCTCAGGTCCTAACCAAAGCAGAATTTCCATGTACTCAAGTCCAGATTCATTGTGCGCAGCAAGGACGCCTGCCCCTCCCCACTAGGTAAGTGGGTGCTGGGGAAGGGCTGTCTGGGCATGGGGACAGCCTCCTCCCCTCTTACGTGGCCTTGGGGGACCCCAGGGAAAGTCTTCCTTGCTCTCCTTCCCTCAGAGGGAGGGGCTGGCCTCGTGCTCCTGGGGTCCCCACTGTGCCCCCACTCCTGAAGAAGAGCCACCCATGGACCTCATGTCAGGAGTGTGGTCTGCCACTGCTCCTGGGTCCCAGCCAGGGGCCTGGCGGCTGCGTGGAACACCTAGATTGCTTTTGGGGGGAGGGGTGCTCACTGGTGACCCCACTCACCATCCCCCACCGTGGTCTGCAATCCAGGCTCTGTGCCCAGCGTAGGTCAATCACCAGCACCCCACATGTTCCTGCCATGGGAGCAATCATTCAGCATCACCCCATTGCACAGAGGAGGAGAGCGGGCCCCAGAGAGGGGAGGCAAATGGCTCCAGCCAAAGGGCTCCTCCGCAGAGAAGCTGGAAGGCCAGCCCTCCCAAGCCCCCACTAGCCCACCCAGAGACTCCCTGAGCCCAGAGTGAGCCCTCCCCTGCCTGCCCAGCCACTCGCTGGTCCCTGAGTTTGATGACGGCCTGTTCTTCTTGGCTCTGAAGGTGTTGCTGGTCGACTAGGAAGGGGAGTCCAGCTGGCGGGACAGGCGGTAGCTACAGGACAGAGTGACACGTCTGAGCTAGCAGGAGCCACACTCTGGTCTCCCTCCCAGAGCCTGCCCGGGAGCTGGAATCTGGGTGCCCTAGGGGCCAGCATGCAACAGAGTCTCTGCTGACCAGGGAGCCGTGGCCTTCAGGGATAGTCCACTCTGTCCTTTCCCCGCTCTTGCCCATCCTCACCTCTCCTCACTGTGGGGCTCCGAGACCCAGAACCAGGCCCCATAGGGCTCCTCGGGCTCCAGCTTGTAATGATTTTGCAGCCTCCGGAGCAGCTGGATTTCCTGGGGCTGGAGGGAGGACTGGCTGCAGTCAAGGACTGGGCTGGGGAGGATGCAGGGCCTCGTGGGGGCGGGGGGGTAGGATGGGGCAGGGGCCAAGTCCTGGAGCCCCAGCTCATATCTAAAAAGGGCTGAAATCCCTGAAGGCCCACGGGGTCCCTCATTAGAGTAACAACACCCTCACACTCGGGCACCCTGGTGGTGGGCCCCTCCTCCCTGGCCTCCTTCCTGTCCCTCTGACTCTAGCCAGGGCTGCAGCCAGGGGCAGGCTGGACCTCTGTCCCGGGTCCTGCCAGGAAGATGAGGCAGAATGAGGAGAAGAGAAGGGGAAGGGATGGACCAATCTTCTCCCTGCCCTGAGTCAGCCTCCATTGCTGCCACCAGGTCCCCTGGCCCAGCCATGCACTTAGCTAGACCCTGGGAGGGAGTCTGCATTCCAGGCCAGCTGGGTGGGGCAGGGGGTATTCAGTGACCTTTGCATCCCCAGATATCCAACCCACCTGGCCTTGCACCCTGAGACTTGCTGCCCAGCATGGGCATTGTTCTGGGGCTCAGCGGACTCTGGGGCCACAGAGCACTTGGCAGTGGTGAGGGAACATGAGGGACCAGTCAGGTGTGAAGCCATGGGTCTTGGGCACGTCCACAGCAGGACTGGGTCATGATACACATGCTGTGTGCAGGTCCCCTGTGAACACCTAACCCTCTCAGTGGGGAGGCCTGTGTGCCTGGTGCACCTGTCCTCCACCTACCCCAGAAGAGCGGCCACATTCAAGCATTTCCATGCCCAACCCTCAGGGACAGTTGGGAAGCTGAGGTCCAGAGAGGCAGGGACTGGCCCAGGACAAATGAGGGGTGCAGAGTCCAAGGAGCAGGGCTGCTCTCCAGTCCTAGGCCAGCATCAACCCACCCATGAGGTTTGCTTTGGGGATGAGAGCCCCTCAGATCCTTGGGGATAGCTCCCCACCCCGTCCCATGTGGGGACATGACCTTGGGCATCCCCAGGCAGGTAGAGGCATGTGCACCTGTGCACACACACACACACCCCACTCTGACTGCCCAGCTGGGGGTCAGAAGGGGAGGACACCCTGGGAGCGAGGTGGTGACAAAAAGAAGAAAGAGGTCGGAGCAGCTGGGCCATGGGGCAGGGGCATCAGGACTCCTGGCCATACCCCAGATCCACAGCATGGCGAGGGGATACACGTCAGGCTGATAGTCAGGGGGTCCCCAAGGGGCCCAGGAAGGTTGCCAGGGCACTGGGAGAGGACAGGGTCTGGGGTCCGGTGTCCATCACCTCCCTGGGCACCTGGAAGTAGGAACAGAAACCCCCCGCTAGGAGGGGGCTACAGCACAAAAGGCCTCAGCTTACTCTATGGTCAATTGGGCTGTAGAGATGGGTGTCTCCAGGATTCCACAGGCTTGTAGAAGAGCCTGCTGGCCTTGGATCTCCGTCCCTGACCCACTGTGCTCCCAGTCCTAGGAAAATGCTTTGTACTCCCTCGAGGTCCTTCTGAGCAGAGGGCAGCCTGGGGGCTTGGGGGGCTGAGGACCTGGTATGCAGAACGTGGCAGAGCACTGACCACTGCTCGGGGGACCAAGGTCAGGACCCTCCTAGGTGCAGCCTCAGGGTTCCCATTTGGAAGAGGTTCCAGAGTCAGTGCTCTGGGCATGGTGAGGAGGCCTTAGGAAGGAACTGACCACCAGGACAGGAAAGGGAAACAGGGACAAGGGAGAGTTCTGAGGGTTTCTCACATCGTCCCCGGAGCCCTCAGATCCTGCTCCTGTGAGACACTCAGAGACAGAGACAGAGACTGAACACAGGAGAGAGGAAACCAGGAGAAGTCACAGACTTTCCTCCATCAGCTTGGAAATGACATCCCATCCTTTTGCTCCATTCTCTTAGAGTGCAGTCACAGAGGGGACGGGACTCCCCAGGGATGTGTGATCAAAATTCGGGAATGCCCGGGAACCACTGTGGAGACTGCCCCGCACATGGGCACAGACGAGGCCTGGGGACCTGAGCTTCAACTTAATGGGAGCCCCTGGAAGTCTGTGTCGCCAGGGGATAAGGTTGGAATCAGTTCATTGCAACCTTCCCACGGGGCCTGGGACAAAGGGGTGGCTTTCCTGGACCCCAGAGCAGACCCAGCCCCTCTGAGCTGTGTTCCATGCCCCGCCCAGCCCCTGACTCATCCTTGCATTGCCAAGTGTGTGCCCCAGCCTCCTGTGATAGCAGGTACGGAATGTATGTAGAGGTCCTACCCCTGATGGTGTCCCTAGAAGTAGAAGCCAGAACACCCCACTGTGCAGATGGGGAGCCTGGGGAGTCCCTGAGAGGCACAGGGTCTGTCCAGGGTCACGGCCCTGGTCACGAGCAGAAGCCTGGTCTGAAACCAGCTCTGCGTCCTCACAGCGGGGACACTGGCTGCACCCAGGCCCCCTGGGGGCTGTGGGTGGGCGGTGTAGGTGTCACTGTATGGATGGGGCATGGGGTGGAGGGTGAGCATAGAGCTGCTGGGGGAGGGGGGCCCTTGGGGGCTCTTGTAGGAGAAGGAAGTCGGGCAAGGGAGCCCCAGGCAGTGGTGACCTCACTTCCCTGACAACGGACCCCAACAGAATTTGGAACTCGGGTAACCAGGCACCCACATTCCAGAGCCAGCTCCCTGCCCAGCTCATTTCGTTGGAGATCCTCGAACGAAGAACATGTTTGCGTGTTGCATCCCCAAGTCCGGAGGCTGCAGGCTGAGGAAAGCGCGCCCTGCAAACACTTCCCCTCGCTGGGGATGTCGTGTCAGGGCTCCCCGACGCCTCTGGCCATTTGGCAGGAAGGACCGAAAGGTGACACCATGAGGCCCAGAGCCGGCCAGCCCAGCCCCACACACTCTGATCTGACTGTACAGCCCCAGGTCCCCTCCCTGTGTGTGTGTGTGTGTGTGTGTGTAAGAGGGGTCTTGTAGGGTGGGGCCACTCCAAGCAGGAGCAGGCTGATGAGGGGTCAATGTCCAGTGGGCAGGTCATGTTCACACCCCAGGTCAAGCCTGGCTGGGTGGGACAGGGTGTGCGGGGGCTACGCCCTTCTGCCCAAGGTTTATCCCGAGCCCTGCAGGGATGGGTCACTGCATCCCAGGTGCAGGGCTGTGCACGCACAGGTCTGTGTCTGATCTGGGAGCACCAGGGGGCCTGGGCAGGAGGACAGTGAAGACAGCCGGGCAGGGCTGTGATGCCTCTGGGCCGGCTACCGGTCCCTGTCTTTGCAGAAGGCCACGGATGACACTGAGAGGAAGCTGGTGGACACGCCCTCCTCTCCAGGAGCAGGGACAGGGGATCACCTGGGAAGGGTTCTGACTCCGCCCAGGCCACTGTCCCCAGTAGTCATTCACTCAGTGAGTGTGATCCAGGAGCCAGAGCCCACGGAGGCCGAGCCCGAGGGTGAGAAGTCTGGGGCTGGGTGTGTGTGGTGTGTGGGGATGGGTCAGTGCTGGCCCCACGGGAAGGAGCCCCCAGAGGCTGGTGTGGGTCCAGGAGCAAGGACCGGGCTCAGAGCACCCAGTGGGTGGACTGCAGTCGGGGACACGTCCTGGTCAGGGTTCCTTCCTGGCTGCAGCTTCTCTGGGAGCCCCTGGGCTGGGTTCTGTCTCTGCAAAGGCCACGAGAGGCAAGCACGTGGGTGAGCTTTTCTCCTCTCACAGCTGCTCCACCATCTGAGGAACTAGAGCCGGCTCCAAGTTCATGGGCAGCTCCAGAGGGAGGGGTGGTGCCTGCAGCGACTTCAGCAGGAGACCAGGAGCCAGCGGGTTACCTGGCACCTGCCCACGGAGAGCCTGAAGCTGTGCAGGAAGAGCCTGCTGGAGAACCTGCCCACGGAGAGCCTGCCCCTGAGCCCGGCACTGCTCCTGCCCCCACACCTGCCCCTATCCGCGCTCCTTTTCTTGCCCCTGCCCCAAATCCTGCCCCTGCCCCTGCCCCTGCCTGTGCTCCTGATCCTGCAAAGGATGAAACTCTTTCCCCTGCCCCTTGCTCTGCCTGTGCTCCTGTTCCTGCCCCAGACCCAGCTACTGTCACTGCGCCTGCCAGAACCACTGCTTTTGCCCCTGCCTGTGCTCCTGTTCCTACCCTCCAGCTCTTGCCCCTGCTCTTGCCCCTTCCTCTACCCCTGCCAGAGCAGCTGCCCCTTCCCCTGCCTGTGCTGCCATTACTGCCCCAGAACAAGCTCATGCCCCAACTCTTGCCCCCTCCCCTGCCAGAACTGCTGCCCCTTCCCCTGCCCCTGCCAGAGACCCTGACCCTTCCCCTGCCCCTGCCTGTGCTGCTCTTCCTGCCCTGGACCCAGATCCTGCCCCACCTCCTGCCCCTTCCCCTGCCAGAACTGCTGCCCCTTCCCCTGCCCCTGCCAGAGCCGCTGACCCTTCCCCTGCCCCTGCCTGTGCTCAGGTTCCTGCCCCAGACCCAGCTCCTGCCCCAACTCCTGCAACTTCCCCTGCCAGAGCCGCTGACCCTTCCCCTGCCCCTGCCTGTGCTCCAGTTCCTGCCCCAGACCCAGCTCCTGCCCCTTCCCTTGCCAGAACTGCTGCCCCTACCCCTGCCCCTGCCAGAGCCGCTGACCCTTCCCCTGCCCCTGCCTGTGCTCAGGTTCCTGCCCCAGACCCTGCTCCTGCCCCAGCTCCTGCTCCTTCCCCTGCCAGAACTGCTGCCCCTTTCCCTGCCCCTGCCTGTGCTCCTGATCCTGCCCCAGACCCTGCTCCTGCCCCAACTCCTGCTCCTTCCCCTGCCAGAACTGCTGCCCCTTTCCCTGCCCCTGCCTGTGCTCCTGATCCTGCCCCAGACCCTGCTCCTGCCCCAACTCCTGCCCCTTCCCCTGCCAGAACTGCTGCCCCTTTCCCTGCCCCTGCCTGTGCTCCAGTTCCTGCCCAGGACCCAGCTCCTGCCCCAGACCCAGCTCCTGCCCCAGCTCCTGCCCCTTCCCCTGCCAGAACTGCTGCCCCTTTCCCTGCCCCTGCCTGTGCTCTGGTTCCTGCCCTGGACCCAGCTCCTGCCCCAGCTCCTGCTCCTTCCCCTGCCAGAACTGCTGCCCCTTCCCCTGCCCCTGCCAGAGCCAGTGACCCTTCCCCTGTCCCTGCCTGTGCTCCTGTTCCTGCCCCAGACCCTACTCCTTCCTCAACTCCTGCCCCTTCCCCTGACAGAACTGCTGCCCCTTTTCCTGTCCCTGCCTGTGCTCCGGTTCCTGCCCCAGACCCAGCTCCTGCTCCTTCCCTTGCCAGAACTGCTGCCCCTTCCCCTTTCCCTGCCAGAGCCTGTGACCCTTCCCCTGCCCCTGCCTGTGCTCCTCTTCCTGCCCCAGACCCTGCTCCTTCCCCAACTCCTGCCCCTTCCCCTGTCCCTGACTGTGCTCCTGTTCCTGCCCCAGACCCTGCTCCTGCCCCAACTCCTGCCCCTTCCCCTGCCAGAACTGCTGCCCCTTTCCCTGCCCCTACCTGTGCTCTGGTTCCTGCCCTGGACCCAGCTCCTGCCCCTTCCCCTGCCAGAACTGCTGCCCCTTTCCCTGCCCCTACCTGTGCTCTGGTTCCTGCCCTGGACCCAGCTCCTGCCCCAACTCCTGCCCCTTCCCCTGCCAGAACTGCTGCCCCTTTCCCTGCCCCTGGCTGTACTCTGGTTCCTGCCCAGGACCCAGCTCCTGCCCCAGACCCAGCTCCTGCCCCAGCTCCTGCCCCTTCCCTTGCCAGAACTGCTGCCCCTTCCCCTTCCCCTGCCAGAGCCTGTGACCCTTCCCCTGCCCCTGCCTGTGCTCCTGTTCCTGCCCCAGACCCTGCTCCTGCCCCAACTCCTGCCCCTTCCCCTGCCAGAACTGCTGCCCCTTCCCCTGCCCCTGCCAGAGCCGCTGACCCTTCCCCTGTCCCTGCCTGTGCTCCAGTTCCTGCCCCAGACCCAGCTCCTGCCCCTTCCCCTGCCAGAACTGCTGCCCCTTCCCCTGCCCCTGCCAGAGCCGCTGACCCTTCCCCTGCCCCTGCCTGTGCTCCTGATCCTGCCCCAGACCCTGCTCCTGCCCCAACTCCTGCCCCTTCCCCTGCCAGAACTGCTGCCCCTTTCCCTGCCCCTGCCTGCGCTCCAGTTCCTGCCCAGGACCCAGCTCCTGCCCCAGACCCTGCTCCTGCCCCAGCTCCTGCCCCTTCCCCTGCCAGAACTGCTGCCCCTTTCCCTGCCCCTGCCTGCGCTCCAGTTCCTGCCCAGGACCCAGCTCCTGCCCCAGACCCAGCTCCTGCCCCTTCCCCTGCCCCTGCCTGTGCTCCTGATCCTACACCAGACCCTGCTCCTGCCCCAACTCCTGCCCCAACTCCTGCCCCTTCCCCTGCCAGAACTGCTGCCCCTTTCCCTGCCCCTGAATGTGCTCTGGTTCCTGCCCTGGACCCAGCTCCTGCCCCAGCTCCTGCTCCTTCCCCTGCCAGAACTGCTGCCCCTTCCCCTGCCCCTGCCAGAGCCAGTGACCCTTCCCCTGTCCCTGCCTGTGCTCCTGTTCCTGCCCCAGACCCTACTCCTTCCTCAACTCCTGCCCCTTCCCCTGACAGAACTGCTGCCCCTTTCCCTGTCCCTGCCTGTGCTCCCGTTCTTGCCCCAGACCCAGCTCCTGCTCCTTCCCTTGCCAGAACTGCTGCTCCTTCCCCTTCCCCTGCCAGAGCCTGTGACCCTTCCCCTGCCCCTGCCTGTGCTCCTGTTCCTGCCCCAGACCCTGCTCCTTCCCCAACTCCTGCCCCTTCCCCTGTCCCTGACTGTGCTCCTGTTCCTGCCCCAGACCCTGCTCCTGCCCCAACTCCTGCCCCTTCCCCTGCCAGAACTGCTGCCCCTTCCCCTGCCCCTGCCAGAGCCAGTGACCCTTCCCCTGTCCCTGCCTGTGCTCCTGTTCCTGCCCCAGACCCTACTCCTTCCTCAACTCCTGCCCCTTCCCCTGACAGAACTGCTGCCCCTTTCCCTGTCCCTGCCAGAGCCACTGACCCTTCCCCTGTCCCTGCCTGTGCTCCTGTTCCTGCCCCAGACCCTGCTCCTTCCCCAACTCCTGCCCCTTCCCCTGTCCCTGACTGTGCTCCTGCTCCTGCCCCAGACCCTGCTCCTGCCCCAACTCCTGCCCCTTCCCCTGCCAGAACTGCTGCCCCTTCCCCTGCCCCTGCCAGAGCCACTGACCCTTCCCCTGTCCCTGCCTGTGCTCCTGTTCCTGCCCCAGACCCAGCTCTTGCCCCAACTCCTGCCCCTTCCCCTGCCAAAACTGCTGCCCCTTCCCCTGCCCGAGCCGCTGACCCTTTCCCTGTCCCTGCCTGTGCTCTGGTTCCTGCCCTGTACCCAGCTCCTGCCCCAGACCCAGCTCCTGGCCCAGCTCCTGCCCCTTTCCCTGCCCCTGCCTGTGCTCTGGTTCCTGCCCTGGACCCAGCTCCTGCCCCAACTCCTGCCCCTTCCCCTGCCAGAACTGCTACCCCTTCCTCTGCCCCTGCCAGAGCCACTGACCCTTCCCCTGTCCCTGCCTGTGCTCCTGTTCCTGCCCCAGACTCAGCTCCTGCCCCTACTCCTGCCCCTTCCCCTGCCAGAACTGCTGCCCCTTTCTCTGCCCCTTCCTGTACTCTGGTTCCTGCCCTGGACCCAGCTCCTGCCCCAGACCCAGCTCCTGGCCCAGCTCCTGCCCCTTCCCCTGCCCCTGCCTGTGCTCTGGTTCCTGCCCTGGACCCAGCTCCTGCCCTTTCCCCTGCCAGAACTGCTGCCCCTGCCTGTGCTCTGGTTCCTGCCCCAGACCCAGCTCCTGCCCCAGACCCTGCCCCCTCCCCTCCCAGAACCGCTGCCCCTTCCCCTGCCCCTGCCTGTGCTCCTGTTCCTGCCCCAGACCCAGCTCCTGCCCCAGATCCTGCCCCCGCCCCTAACAGAACTGCTGCCCCTTCCCCCTGCCCCTGCCTGTGCTCCTGTTCTTGCCCCTCACCCAGCTCCTGCCTTGGATCCTGCACCTGCCACTGCTGCTGACCCTGTCCCTCCCCTTGCTCCTGCCCCTGTCCCTGTTCTTGCACCTGTCCCTGCTCCTGTCCCTGCCCCTATCCCAACCCCTGCCCCTACTCCTGCTTTTGCAGGGCTCCCAGAGCCACATCCAGAGCCCACAGCCCTGCAGGGAGAGCTCCTTGTACAATTACCCTTAGTTCCTTCACCCGAACCCGACGTCCCGCCAGAGTGTTTCATCCCCTCCCCCTATGTTCTTTCTCTCTGGTACATATTGACTGTTACTTTATCTTTTCATGTTCTGTATACTGTTTATTATTTGTTTTAAGTAAAATTATCCATCTCCTTGGGCATTAGCGTTGGTGCATAGCCTGCTCTCTCCCCTTCCATCCTCCCTCAGGCCCTCCCTCATTCAGCAGAGGATCTGGGGGCCCTGCTGTGTACTGAGCACTGGGGCTTCATCAGTGAGCACCCCCCAACCCATACCGTCATGTCCACTGTGGGAGGTGACAGGGGTCACCTCAGGGTGAGCAGGGGTGATGAGCACCAGGAATCTGCTCCTGAAAACAGAGACCAGTTGCACAAAGAATGGAAAGACCCATGCTTAGCACTTCCTCTAGAAAAATCTAGTCCTGAAAAGTAGGTATATCCTAGACTTATCGCAATGTGAGTTCTCATGGCAGGTACGCACTGATTCCTAGAACCAACGAAGAGTAAATCATCCAGTGTTGATGGGGGTTTGTGACACACCTTTTCTGACCAAATGACAGCGATTCAGCCAACATCTCCAGAGCCTCCAAGTCTTCCCAAGGCCTCTGCAATCCTCTGATTCTTCCATCGACCTCCTTGGGAAGCTCTGTCCTGTTGTCTTCCTTGTCGCCTGCCTCTTCTGGAACCCTTCTGTGGCCTCCCCACCAGGGCCGCCCTCACCGGGATTTCCCGTGACCCATGGCTAGGTGCCTGCATCCTGTGCTTTGTGCAAGGCCTGTGTGCTCACTCTGGGTCACTTGGCATCTCCCCTTGCAGCGGGCTGCATCTTCTTGCGCTGAGTCTCCTCTGAGCAGTCTGTGAGGCCGGACTGTGCCCATGTCATGGGCACCGAAGCGTGAGTCTAGAAGGTCCAGATGACCCACTCCCAGTCCCAGCATGTAGAGAATGGGCCGAGGGTGGTTCCCAAGCAGAGGAGGACTTGGGCCCAGGGGGCCTGAGGGAGGGCATGGCATAGTGAGCCTGCAGAAGGAGAGCGAGCACCGTGGCGGCCTGGGTGCTCAGGCCTGCTGGGAGACCAGGTCCCACATGCACTGGCTCTGTCCCCAGGACTGGAGGCCATCAGGGTATCCACACTCCCAGGCTGCAGGCTGGCAGTGACTTGCAGGGGGGAGGCACCGCTGGTACAAGAGAGAGCCCTCCACAGGGAGGAGGGGGCAGGCGCTCCCCCAGCAGCTAGAGGAACTCAGGGTGTCCACACTCTCAGGCTGCAGGCTGGCAGTGACTTGCAGAAGGGAGGCACCGCTGGTGCAGGAGAGAACCCTCCACAGGGAGGAGGGGGCAGGTGCTCCCTCAGCAGCAGGTGCACTGGGGAGGGCTGAGGGGGCATCAGCAGACAGCAGTGGCTGCAGCTGGGGTCTCCATACAGGCCCCTGCCTCACGCCCAGCATGAGATTGGATGGCCTTTGTCCCCGAAACACAAAGTCTGGCCCAAGACCCCTCCCTCAAGCCCCCACTCCCAATCCTTTGTACTCAGCTCAAGGGACAAGAAATGGCCAATAGTTTAGGTGGTGTTGGGTGCACAGGGACATTTGCTTTTCTGGCCCATGCTGTAACACTGCTGTCATTTTAAAGATCTCAAGGCTTTGATTCAAAAACTGTAGGAAGGTAGCTTTGTAGCTTTCTGGAAACTCTGTGCCTTGCAGCCCTCCCATCCCACCAGCTCTGCTCAGAATTCCTCCAGGCCACAGACCCACAGTCTTGGGTCCTCAGATGGCCCAGACGATGTGATCCAGGTGGGGCAGCAGGACACACTGTGGATTTCAGCAAACCTCCCCCCCCATAAAGTGAGGGTACCACTGGGCGAGCTGTCTGAAAACAGCCAGGTCAGGGTTCCAGGAAGACACCAGAGGCACAGGAGGAACTGGGGAGCATCTGAACGTCAGGTGGGGACAGTCAGAGCTTCCAGGCCCTATTCCCTAACACTCCTCATCACTCAGCCTTTCTTCCAGTGAATCTGCTTGGTTTCTGTTTGCCCCAACTGTTACCCGTTGCCCTGGGCAGCAGAGACTCACATATGCCTTTAAATGTTTAGGACATTGAATGCCCTCCAGTAGCCACCTCACTACAGTTGGTGGTAAGCAAGAAGTCACCGAGGTCTCCAAGGGTCTGGACTTGGTGTTTCCCTCTTCTGAGATGGGGACACCTGTGGAAGGTGCAGGTGGCCGGCTGGTGGGGGTTGCAGGCACCTGACATGGACAGATGGGGTAGGTGAGGCCCAAGGCCCTGGGGGGGTGTGTCCGGCATCTGGACTGAACAGGTCTTCAAAGCTGCAGATTGGTTGGTATTATCTTCAGGCTGAGAAAGAAGATGAGGGGAGCAGAGGGGAGCAGAGGAGGCTTAGCTTAGACAGGAGAGGGCTGAGCCACTCCTTTGGGGGAAAAGTGGGTCAGGTCCAGGCTCATGGGGACAGACCTTAGGCCACTGTGTTACGTGAAATAAGCCAGTCCCTAAAGGACAGATACTGGAGGACCCCACTCGTGAGGGACGGAGAGCACTCCAATTCACAGAGGTGGAAGGAGCTGCTGGGTGCCGGGGCTGGGGAGGGGGAATGGGGGTTAGGGTCTCGTGGGTAGAGGTTCAGTTTGGGATGACGATGAAGTTGTGGCAATGGATGGAGGTGGCAGGTGCAGAGCAGTGAATGTACGTATTGCCACTGAATTGTACCCTGAAAAGTGCTTAACAGTATCAGTCGTATGTCCACTACACCACAATAGGAAAGTAGTGAGTCAGGAGGACGGGGCCATCGCGAGTCCCAGGAGGGCCCTGGAGCAGGGACCCTGTATCTTGGTTCTCGCTCTCACGCTCTGCCCCTTGTTGGTGACCGAGCTCACAGTAGGCACTCAGTGAATGCTTGCTAAGATGAAGTGCAGGCAGATGTTCCAGAGAGAGTCCACAGGTGCAAACCCTCCAGTGGGCACTGAGGGATCCCAACAGGACATGCATCCAGACAGAGCCAGTGCCCACATCTCAAACACCAGCACAGAAATAGCCATTTAAAACCAAGGCAGGAACCAGAAATAACCCAGAGGGCTCCATGCTCCTGGAGGCCGTGCTAGCGGTCACAGCCTCTGGTGGTCAGGGGACTGGGGGTCTGAGAGGTGGCTCGGCGCACCCCTGACCCTGAAGGCCCATGGCTGCTGTGAGGTGCAGGGACTGGGAGGAAGACCCAGCCAGGGCCCGTTCTGGCTCCAAGGCTGCTGCAGGGCCGCTCCCAGCCCACCAGGCGATGTCTGTTTAGAACCAGGGAGAAAACCTTTTCCCTCAATTGTTTTTTTTTTGTTTTTGTTTTTGTTTTTGTTTTTTAAAGATTTTATTTATTTATTCGACAGAGAGAGACAGCCAGCGAGAGAGGGAACACAAGCAGGGGGAGTGGGAGAGGAAGAAGCAGGCTCATAGCGGAAGAGCCTGATGTGGGGCTCGATCCCGCAACGCCAGGATCACGCCCTGAGCCGAAGGCAGACGCTTAACCGCTGTGCCACCCAGGCGCCCCTCAATTGTTCTTTTTAAAGATGGTTGCTCAGCATTGACACAGAAAAACATTCTACATAAAACTGGAGCCGTTCGCAGCTGCAAATGACCCAGAAATGATCGAAATGCACTGACCACAAAGAAAGGAACTTGTGCCCCAGGCAGGCCTCCTGTGCATGGGGGCAGCTAGGGGCCCTGGACATGCCCGAGCGGGCAGTGCTGGACTCCACAGTTGAGGGGACAGAAGAAGGAATCTGCTCTTATGGCTCTGCTCAGAGAGGCCACCCTGACAGAGACGGGGCGAGCCCCTCGTGTGTTCTGGATGTCCTGGTGATTCTTGGGGACTGCCCGAATCTCAGCATCTTCAGGACCGGGGTGGGGGGAGGACAGCCCAGCAGCCTCAGGTCCCACGTGGCCTCCGGGGCTTGGTGGGCTTGTGGTTCAGGTGGCTCTTGTCAGGCCACATGGCCTCCATCCCATTGGCCAGGTCGACCCCCATTGCCTGGTGACAGGCCAATGTCAGTCAGTGAACCTCCACCACTGACCCCCCCAAAAAGGCCCCCATATAGTAAAAGTTGCCCTGGTGCCTGGGGTTGTGGGCCTGGGACTGCGGCCGGCGCGCATAGCTGAAGTTCTCATTGGCCACCCAGTAGAAACTGGGGTACAAAGTGACAAAGGGGGGGACAGGATCTCCACACCCACATGACGCGGAACTTCATGTCCACATCCGCGCACACCAGGTCATCCACCTCACAGAGGAAGCGCTGCTCACAGAAGCGGCTGATCATCGCCATGTGCTGCATGGACACATCCTGCCAGAGCAGGGCACCGCAGACCTCAAGGACCACCACCCTCTGGCCTTCCCAGAGAGGCACACAGGCCCAGCAACTGGTGGTTGGTGAAGACGTACTAGGTGACGCTGTGTCCGCCATGAGGCACCGCGGACCTTGAGGAGCACCACCCACTGGCCCTCACGGAGGGGCACAAGAGTATGGCAGCTGGCTGATCGCTGAAGATGTACTAGGTGACGCTGTGTCCGCCATGAGGCACCGCGGACACTGAGGAGCACCACCCACCGGCCCTCATGGAGGGGCACAAGGGTACGGCAGCTGGCTGATCGCTGAAGATGTACTAGGTGACGCTGTGTCCACCATGAGGACCACCGCCCTCCGGCCCTCACAGAGGGGCACACAGGCACAGCAGCCAGCAGGTCAGTGAAGATGTACTAGGTGACGCTGTGTCCACCATAAGGACCACCGCCCTCCGGCCCTCACAGAGGGGCACACAGGCACAGCAGCCAGCTGGTCAGTGAAGACCTAGTAGGTGACCCTGTGTCCCACCATGAAGTGCTTCTTTGCCGTCTGCAGGACCAGCTCCAGGAAGACCACATAGCTACAGGGACAGGGTGAGAGGAGGGTCACTGCCAGAGGCTGGCAGCAGGACCCTGAAACTGAGGGCCATAGATCTGTGTACCTTCTTCAAGGGGTCAGGCCCTGGGCTGCTTTAAGCAACAGCCACTCTCCTGGCCTCTCCTGAGTGAGTCTGCCCATGGGGCCTCCCTACCTTCTGCTCCCAGAGATGGGGGCCGTCAGCACCCCATCTTACAAAGGGGTGCCTAAGGCTTAAGAGGTTGGAAGCCCATGCAGCCACACATGGACTCCAGCATGCTGGAGCCAGGAACACGCCCCCTGTGCTGAGCTCCCGGGCAAACCCCCAGGTCCTGTCCCCACCTGCCAGGAGCGGAGCACCTTGGGGCACAGCCCTTGTTTCCATGCCCTACAGTAGAACCAGCAGGGCCGGCCACCAGCCCCATTTTGTTTTGAGTGGGATGTCACCGGCCCCCACAGAGCTGTCTCCACCTCTGTAAGGTCCTCCCTTCAAGGCTACTGGGCATCCTGCTGACAAGGTCCTCAGTAAACCCCTGGTATTCCTAGGAGGGGTCACCCTCGAACTCCCCCAGGTCAGGAATCAGGTCCAGCCCATGGTCAGGGAAGGGGAAAGAGGACCTCTGGAAGAAGAAGGAGCTTGCTTAGGCCCCAGCCTTGAATCCAAGGGTGTAAGCTTCCAGGTCCAGGTCTACATCTCCCCAGACAAGAAGTTGGGAGTCTTGTCCAACCACCTCACATGACTGGTCCCCCTTTGAGGGGACTATCTGCTCCCCACCATAGGGACAGCAGCTCCCCCATCATCAAGCAAGTTTGGTGAGCCCTCTGAGACTGATTTTTTATGCAGACACTAAGGCTACGTCCTTACACCTGCCCCATCACGGGCAGGTTAGCAAATTGCTCACATCGGGAAGGCGGGCACTACATTTAAATAGCGGACAGGCACATTCAACCAGCAGACATGAGTCAGGTCATCAGGGGGCAATTCGGGGCCCAGCCAATGGGGAAACAAGCCAAACATGAAGCAGGGGGAGAGAAGAGTGCTCCTGGGAGAGGGCACAGTGAATGCAAAGTCTTGGACTCAGGCCTGAGGCACATGTGGGACAATCATACCCCTGGGTGGCCCACAGAGGGGCAGGCCGTGGTGGGAGGGGTGAGGCTGCAGAGGATGGGCAGGAGGGGAGCAGACCACAGAGAGGCCCAAATGTAATGTGTCGAAAAGATCACTCTGGTTACTGGAGGAGAATGGGCTCTGTGCAGAAGAGGACAGGGAGACCCCTAACCCTAACCCAACCATAACCCTAACAACCCGTAACACCAATCCTAACCACTAATACCAACCCCAATGAAATCATCACAAAATCAGCAAATACATCCCTACACCCGTCTTAAGATAGATGTAAGAAGCCTGATCAGAAAAATTGCAAAACCAAGAGCTCTTAAATATATTGTACATCATAAGTGTCTCTTCACAAACATCTCAAAGATTGTTCAATATAGTGAAACCAAGCAATGTTATACTCCACAATAAATTTTTAAATAAAAACATGTGGTCATATTAATTGATGCAGAAAAGGTTCTAACCAAAATCCAAAGTCTGTTGCTGATATAAACATTCATGAAAACAGGAATAAGGGGTAATTTTTTTTTTCAATAAATCTATAGCAAACACCATGCTCAAGTCTGAAGATTGACAGCTCTACTCCGAAATCAGGAACAAGGACAGGATGCTGGCTTTCACAGAAGGGTAGATACTGTGTGATTCCACCTGTATGAGGTATCTAGAGACAGAAAGTTGAACGTGGCTGCAGGGCTGAGAGGAAAGGGGAATGGGGAGTTAGTGTTTCATACATACAGTCTCCCTCAGGGAGAAAGAAAAAGTTCTAGAGAATGATGTATAACCATGTGAACTCACCTAAGGCCAGAGAACTGTGACCCTGAAATGTTTTAAGTGGTAAATGTTACTATGTTTAGTCACAGTGAAAAAATTAAGGACTGATGCATGTCACCACATGGACGGACACTGAAAACAGCCCAAGCGACATAAGCCTCCAGAAAGGCCACCCAGATTGGAGCCATCTGTGCTCCTTAAATCCATCAGGGTTGTGCAAATACGGGAAAGTCTCGGGAGCAGTTGCAGAAGAAGAAAACTGGATCCGAATGGAGCAGGACATTTCAGACAGCAGGGCAGGTGGCAACAGTTCAAGTGGACCTGTGGTCTGGATTATAATAGGGAAACTGCGATGATTTCCTCGTTCAGGGCTATGTGGTGGTTCCGCAGGATGGTGTCCCTGTTCGGGGTAAAACGCACTGAAGTATCCCGTGTGAAGTGGCAAATGTGGTAAAGAAACGACAGCTGGGGAGTCCGAGTGTGGAGATAAAGCATATTTGTGCTGCTGTGACAGGTTCACTGCACCTTGAAATCACCACAGAGTCAAGTACTCTTACAAACAACCAGGTCAGCACCAGGTCACAGGAGCAGAGCCCACATCAAGCTTCCTGATGGAGGCCAAGTCCTCCCAGACCCGGTTCGCCCACTGCGGAGAGACCACTCACCAGTGTAGGAAGCCACAGGTTAGCAAGAGACTCATGCGAGGATGACATCGGGGGCCCCTGTGTCTCGGGTGCAAGAGAAGCAGCGGGATCTGGAATTCGAATTTTCCACAACGCTCCACCAAAAACTGGTTAGAACTGTGAAAATGCGTGAAGGGAAGGCTCAGTCAAGTGGACTAGGGTCGCCAGAAGGGTCGCTGGGCGGGGGAGCCAACCGCTCAGTGTCAATTACACGAACAACTGTCAATTACAGACCCCACATTGAAGCTCCACAGCAGAGACTCATGAGTCACAGGCCCCAAAGGGGAAGACGCGGGTTTTACCTCCTCCAAGAAGTCACCACGCCTGCAGCACAGTGGGTGAGAACCTAACATCACCCCGAACCTCGCTTTTCTCCAGAACAACCCACCGAACTTCCTCCTCCTCCTCCATGAAGTACTGAACAGGGAACAGCCCTGCTCTCGGACAGCCCTGTCCTCGGACACCCGTTAGACACCAACGACAGACGTCGAGTGAGATGGACAACCCCGCTCTCCGACACCCATGAGACACCAACAACAGACGTCGAGGGAGACGGTCAGCCCTGTCCTCGGACACCCGTGAGACACCGACGACAGACGTCGAGGGAGACGGTCAGCCCTGTCCTCGGACACCCGTGAGACACCGACGACAGACGTCGAGGGAGACGGTCAGCGCTGTCCTCGGACACCCGTGAGACACCGACGACAGACGTCGAGGGAGACGGTCAGCCCTGTCCTCGGACACCCGTGAGACACCGACGACAGACGTCGAGGGAGACGGTCAGCCCTGTCCTCGGACACCCGTGAGACACCGACGACAGACGTCGAGGGAGACGGTCAGCGCTGTCCTCGGACACCCGTGAGACACCGACGACAGACGTTGAGGGAGACGGACAGCCCTGTCCTCGGACACCTGTGAGACACCGACGACAGACGTCGAGGGAGACGGTCAGCCCTGTCCTCGGACACCTGTGAGACACCGACGACAGACGTCGAGGGAGACGGTCAGCCCTGTCCTCGGACACCCGTGAGACACCGACGACAGACGTCAAGGGAGATGGACAGCCCTGTCTTCGACACCCCTGAGACACCGACGACAGACATGGAGGGAGACGGACAGCCTATCTTCGGACACCCATGAGACACCAACGACAGACGTCGAGGGAGATGGACAGCCCTGTCACGGACACCCGTGAGATACCGACGACAGATGGACACCCCTGAGACACCGACGACAGACGTTGAAGGAGAAAGACAGCCCTGCCTTCCGACACCCGGGAGACACCGATGACGGACGTCGAGGGAGGTGGACAGCCCTGTCCTCGGACACCCAGAGACACCGATGACAGAGGTCGGGGAGACGGACAGCCCTGCCCTCGGACACCCCTGAGACACCGACGACAGACGGACACCCGGGAGACACGACAGACGTCGAGGGAGACACTCGGAGACCGGAAGACACTCTGCGCTCGGGAAGAACCGACGCCGTGAGAACACCTGCTCTCCCCACAGCCGTCTGTCTGCAGAGCGCGCGCCGTCGCTACCGAACCTCCAGACACCGAACCGACAGCCCGGACCGGGTGTGGACGCGGGGAGGACCCTGCGGGGCCGAGGCGGGGGGAGCACGAGCACCGGGTGGGCGGCCGGAGGCTCCCAGACTGCAGACCGCCTGCGGAGCCCCCAGAACCGGATCCGTGTGCGCGTAAACACAGACCCGCGGACCAGCCCAGCGGATCCGAGCCCAGAGAGGGGAGACCCCACAGCCCCGCGCGCAGCCCCGCCAGGGACCCCACGGCACCGCACACAAACCACGGAAACCCCACCGTCTACACAGCGCGCCCTTCCTCCGCGGGGTCCTGTGAGCACGGACCCCTCAGCAGTCCCGGCTCAGGCGGCTTCTCCTCACCTTCTCCTCCCGCGGTGGGTGCTGAGGAGACCCGGGTTCTGTGGGTGTGGACGCGCACCCAGGTCCTCCACTGCGGGTCCTTTCGGTGTGGACGCGGAAACACGTCCTCCACTGCGGGTCCTGTCCGCGTGGACGCGGCCCCATGTCCTCCCGAAGTCTCCACAGCGGATCCTGAGGAGGCCAAGCTCCTGTCGGTGTGGACGCGCACCCACGTCCTCCACTGCGGGTCCTTTCGGTGTGGACGCGGAAATACGTCCTCCCGAAGTCTCCATAGCGGATCCTGAGGAGGCCGGGCTCCTGTCAATGTGAACACAGACCCACATCCTCCACAGCAGGTCGTGGGGAGGCCGGGCTCCTGACCGTGGGTGAGGCCCCACGTCCTCCCAGGGCCTGGGCGTCACCACAGACGGTCCTGAGGACTTGGAACGCCCCTCAGCTCCTGGAAAGCGCATGCCCAGCGGGAGTCACGGAGCGGGACTCGGGCGCCCCCTGCGGGCGGTGGGGGCGGTGCAGGGTGGGGTGCGCTCAGTTCAGTGGAGGCACCTGTCCCTTCTGGAGTCCAGCTGAATCCATTATATTTTGAAAATTCAAACTGAAATGGAGTCCAATTACCCCTGACATCTCCAGAAATAGAAACAATTAATTAGAAACCATACAGAATTAAGTGAAATGCAGGCACAAGCATTACAACTTACACCAAAATTCATTCAACATTGTAGATAAATTTAAAATGTAAAACTGTCAAAAAGAAAACATAAAAGAATATCTACATGACCTTGGGTTTGGTGATGAGTTTTAACACAACACCAAACGCCAATCCACAAAAGAAAAAAAAACTGATAACAAGTACTTCCTAAAATTAGAACTTCTGCTCTGTGAAAGACCTTGCTCAGAAACTAAAAGACAAGCCACAAACTGGGAGAAAATATTTGCAAAATATATATCCGGTAAAAGATCTGTATTCAAAATATACAAAAAACTATCAGAACTGAACAGTAAGGAAACAAACATCCGAACTGATAATGGGTAAGGGTCTGAAAATGCCTGGACAAAGAAGATATGCAGACACAGAATAAGCATACAAAAATATGCTCAACGTCATCATTAGGAAAGAACAAGTGTAAACGACAGTGAGACAGCACTGCACACCTATTCCAAATGCTGAACTCCAGAAACAAGAATACCAACTGCTGGAAGGCGAGGAATGGCAGCAACTGTCCCTTCAGAAGACAGTTTGGCCATTTTCTCCAAACCTAAATAAGTCTCACGTTAAGGTCCAACAAGTGTACTTCTAGTATTTAGACCACTGCTGTGAAAAGCTATTTCCAAACAAAAACATGCAGTTATGCACAGCAGCTCTATTCATGGTGGTTACAAACTTAACGAAGCCAGGATGTCCTTCCGGTAATGAATCCATAAGCAAACTGAGTGCATCCATGTGAAGGAAGCAGAATATGCCAGGCAAAATGTGCCTCTTTGGCACAAGGGTTATTTGGGTGGATTAATTTTAAGAAACAGCACACATGGGAGAATCTCTGACAACTGGGTAGAAGTTGCTGTTTGGTGAGTGAAAGGTACGCTGATAAAGGAAAGCTCCATTGGTAGGCCTGTCTCCCTCTGTATCAGGAACAGAATGACTAAATCTCAAGAAACTCTTACTGAAAGAAAAAGCACAGACTTAAATCTGTGTAACAACCATTCCCTCACTTACTGTGCTCACCTGATAACATCCCTTAACTGGCCTTCCCACCACCTAAAATCTTTTGGTCTTTAGTTGAAGATGGCATTTAGAGTGAGGGCTGGGTCACTTCAAGGGGTTACTCCATTTTCCTGGGTATCTCCCATGAATACAGGACATTTGAATGATATTAAACTTTGACTTGTTTTTCTCCTGTTAATCTATTCAGCAATAAAAATAAATGAACCATCACCCCCACACAATGACATGGATGAACTTTACACGTATTTTTCTAAGTCAAAGAATCCAGTCTGAAAAAGTTACACACTGAGTGACCCCATTTGTAGGAGATTCTGGAAAAGGCAAAACTAGAGGTGATAAAATGATCAAGGGGTGAATTCCATCATATTTTAATGATTTGTACCTGCCATTATTCATTTGTCAAAACCCAAACATTTTGGGGCACCTGGCTGGCGCAGTCGGTGGAGCATGCAACTATTGATCTTGGGGTTGTGAGTTCGAGCCCCATTTGGGTGTGGAGATTACTTAAAAATAAAATCTTTAAAAAACACAAACAAACATGTTTACATCCCCAAGAGTAAATCAAAAGCTACTGAAATAAAGTTACTTAGGATGTGGGAGTGTCGCAGGGTGGTGTAGGGACCAAGGGCAGGCTGCCCCAAATCTGCCACTTTGACATATATATTTTAAATAAAAGTTACTTAAGAGACAGCCTATGTAAGAGGGATGCTCAAACCCTCCTCTGTCCCCCGAAGCAGGAAATCTATCTGCACATGAAGATCTCCCTGTACCAGGAGATGAAAAGACTTCCTAATCACCAGAAATGGGAAGTTTAGAGCCCAGAAGCTGCATAAACAACCCTTGTTACTTTTGACTAACTTACTACCCCAGCCTGAATTCTGTTTAGAATTCCTTACTAATTGAAGCTCCCAAGGTTGTTTTCCTTCTTCTGTGAATTTCTCACAGATTTATTTTCTCTTTGTCCACAAAGTATAAAACCTGCCTGCCTTGGTCATTTAATCATGTGTACATGATTAAACTTTGTGGGTTTTTCCCTCCTGTTAATCTGTTTCATGTCAATGTATAATTCCCAATCCAACTGAAAGAACCTTGAAATGAGCAAAATTTCTTCTGCCCCTTCAGTGGGATACAGAAAATGACAAAGAATCTAACTGTACTGGAAATGTATGAAAAAACACCCACTGCAGGTTGTATGGCAGAAGATGCTGACCTAAGTAAACTTTGGAAACAAGTGGAATCTGTAGACTAAAGGAAAAAGTTCTTTCCCATCAGGGTGGTAGCTAACAGATCTGAAAACTCCCCATCTGTAATCTGGAATGGAGCAATGAATTAAAACATGGCAGGTGGTGAGAGCCAGTTTGTCACTGTTGGAGTAGAAAGTTACAGATCAGCCAAGGAAGAATATCACAATACAACCAGGTTGGAGACATCAGCATGAACTCCTCTTCGGCTCAGTACGGATACAGACAGTACCACACGGACATCTTTAATTAGGTGTGTTTACATTGGTTGGAACACATGCATGTATTGCCTTCCATTGTCTGCTGAGCACATTCAGTTCCCACAGGCAAGACTTTAATACCATTCTCTAATAAAAGGAGCCAGAGCTCTTCTAAGATATTGCTAATAGTAGGACTGAGACTGTAAATATAGGAGCCAGGATAATCTTGAAGTATCAGAAAGTAAAGAAGTACCACAGAAAACCCCACAAAGATGGAATGATGTCCACAGAAAACAGGAGACAATGGAAAACACTGGTAAAAAATAAATGATTTGTTAAAAAGAAACCACAGGCCCCAAATGCAGTCACTTAACATTAAGAGACCCGGGTCAGCAAACGAGGTCTTACCACCTAACCCAACTGCAGTTTCACACACCCCCACCTCCAAGTAAACTTTAACCAGTCAACCAGGAATATGTACTGAATGGCCCCTTCTGTTCCCCTTAGGAGGGCAACCCTGCCTTAAACAATGCATTGTTTGCTAACGATTTCCTTTTTTCAATTCCCTGTCTGCTTTTAAAAGCCTTTCCTTCCGTGCAGCTCAAAGGAGGTCCTTTCTATTTGCTAGATGGGATGCTGCCCAATTCATGAATTGTTCAGTAAGGCAATGTGATCTTTTAAATTGCTCAGTTGTATTTTTTATTAACAGATTACACAGGTTTTTACAATTGGGGTTGAATAGACCTCTTCTAACAGAATTCCAAATAATAAATATAGACAGACCCTCAGCTACCCATCAAGGAGGTGCAGCTGACTCCCCTCTCCTAAAGTGTGTGGGCTCCGCACAGTGTCTTCCTACTCACGAGGACACACCATAGGCACCTGGGAAAGTAACTTCATGGTGGGGAAGCCCGACCAACACAGCCTCAGGTGACCAAGGTTAACACAGACAGTGACAAGTGTTCCTTCCTGTACAGTGATGACAGAGCACTTTACCTCTGTGATCCGCTTCCCTGAAAACCACAGCCCCCGTCTAACCATGAGAAAAACAAGTAAATCCCGTCTATGTACAGGTCTATGTACAAAATGCCTGACCTGTCCTTCTCAGCACCATCCAGGTCATCAAAACAAGACAAGTCACAGCCAAGCAGAGCCTAAAGAGACATGATGACCACATGTCACGGGGTGCCCTCACGGGATCCTGGAACCAGAAAAGGTAGAACAGAGGGAACCTGGATAAGTATGGACTTCAGTAAATAATAACGTATCAACATTTGTTCATTAATTGTGACAATTTATGACAAATTTAAAGGTTAAATAAGAGAAACCTCTTACATCAGACTGAAAACCTAGAGGAAATGGGTGATTTCCTAATAAAAATGCACATTAACAAAATAGACCCTAAAATAAGGAAAAAACAAGCAGACCAATTAGCCATCCAGGGCCTCTTCCTCGTGCTGATTCTCGTGCTGAGGTGGATAGAGGGATGAGTGAAATAGATGAAGCGGATTAAGAGGACACTTTTCTTGATGACCACTGAGTAATATATAGAATTACTGAATCACTCTATTGGACACCTGAAACGAATGTAACACTGTATGTTAGCTCTACTAGAATTTAAATAAATTTTTTTAAAAAATTTTTCTTTCAGGAACCTCTTTGAAAAAGCTTTTCCTGTGCAATGTGCATAAGCCCTACTTGGGAGGATTCACTCTACAATAATTATTCACTCTATGCCTCGAATTCAGATTTCACTGAGTTCTTGCACTCTACCTGTGGATCCCAGCCCACGGGAGCCATGGTCCTTTTCTGTCCAGGCTCAGCACCTATGCATTCAACATTGGAAGTAGAGACACATGTCACTTCACAGTCCAGGAAGCTATTATTGTTTCTGTTTTAGTGTGAGATAGTCACAGACTGTGGGACAGGTTTCAGAGCAGGTTTATTATGGATCCTGGATCTCTACTTCAATGGTCATTACCTGGATCCATTTGGCTAATAGGTTCCCTGTGGATGGTCTTGATTCCAAGCACATACACAGAAGATGCAAAGGTGGGTGGGCTTGGATGGGACAGGAAGAAGACCAATAACAGACGAGTGTACGACCCCTCCCCTGATCCAGGAACTGCTACGGGAGAGGGTACAGGAGGAAGAATCCATGTGAAACTCCAAGGTCACCAGGTGAACACAGGAGGCACAGGTCAAGGGATCTGGAGATGCAGGGCTTGGAGGCTGCTCTGAGCTACCTCTGGGAGGGAGGGAGGAAGTGAGGGAGGGAGGGAAGGAATGAGAAGGAGACACTGCCTGCCCCTGGCCCATTCCAGCTGCCCACCGCTCTGGCACACATCAGTCTACACAGCTGACACAGCCTATGCTCAGGGTTGACTGGCTCAGGTCCCTCAATCCTCAGTGGGACAGCTGGCCCCAGGGCTCAGAGACATGCTGAGGGAGATGAGAGGGAAAGCTGCCCCACCCAGATCATCCCCTCCTTGAGCAGACAGCCCTTCAGAACTGCTAAAAAAAAACCCCACTAACAGGTTTGAAAGACATGCCATGGATGAACCAAGGCATAGAGATATGTAAAATAACATTCATTTTTAAGTTCAGAGCTGTCATCTCAGGAAGTGGGGAGAGCTTCCCTGAGGAAGACTGAGGGGAGGGCAGGCCATGCTGAAAAGGGAGACATGGCTCTCCTGATTGGGGACCTGCAGCCCCCTTCCAGGGCAGGGCATCGTCCTCACCTCATGGGGGATCCATGGAAGTGTTCCATCAGGGGACTGACAGGGCCAGAGGTGGGTCTCGAGAAGGCTACCCTGGCATCAGACTGCACAGGGCACCAGGGACGAGGGCCCGATGGAGGACGGGCAATATCCCGGAGGCCATGGGGCAAGAGCAGAGGCACATGACCTTGAAGATGATGATGAAAAGCAGGAGGTGGCAGCATGGAGCCGGCCCGAAAGTGCCATGGGAGCAGTGCCCACAGCTACACTGACGGTGCCTTCTGAGCCAGGTGTGGCTGACTTCAGTGGGCTCCAGACCAGTCCTGACCACAACCTTAGGAAGTGTGCACCACCCCGGCCTCCTATCCCCTTGCAGCTGCTAGGAATCATGGTCACAGACCCTGGTCAGCTTTCGTGGAAACCAAGCAGTGGCTCCCCTGCACGCTGCCCCTCTGGTGGCGGTCCAGTGCGACCCTCGTGCCTGGCCAGAGACTGATGTCTACCTGTCTCCACACAACTCCGCAGACAGGAGGGTGTCCCTGAATTCCACAGCACCTGATGAGACAGATCCACAGACCCCAACACCCAGTGGGTCACTCGGGACCTCACCTATGGTCATGAAGCTCACCATGCCCTATTTCTGTCACTTCCCACAGAAAGCCTGGTTCTGACCCCCACAATACCATCCATCCTGGTTGCTGATGTGTGGTCATGCCACGAACCCACGTGGCACCTTTCTTTTAGAGAAGGCTACCCCTGCACCTCGTAGAAAATATTTCTAATGAAGTAAAGTCCATCAGGACTACGGTGTGAACAGTGACACACAGTCTGCATGGTAGTAGTCAGTAATTCTAACAAGGGTTGACCCCCCCTCCCATCTCACAAAACCTTCCTCTGTCCCCACGAAACTCATGGTCTGCCCTCAGAAAAACCCCCAGGAAACAAAGTTTAATCTGAATTCTCCCTTCACCTTCTGGTTCAAATCTTGTCCAACCACAATTATATGAAACTAGAAAACAGTCTCAAGAAGAAAATGGGACATGATGGGTAGTAAGGAGGGCACGTATTGCATGGTGCACTGGGTGTTATATGCAACTAATGAATCATCGAACTTTACATCAAAAACCAGGGATGTACTGTATGGTGACTAACATAATATAATAAAGAAACATTTAAAAAAAAGAAGAAGAAGAAAATGGGACAGTTGAAAGTATGTGGAGATTGGGGCACCTGGGTGGCTCAGTCATTAAGCATCTGCCTTCAGCTCAGGTCGTGATCCCAGGGTCCTGGGATCGAGCTCTGCATCAGGCTCCTTGCTCAGTGGGGACCCTGCTTCTCCTTCTCCCACCCCCCTGCTTGCGTTCCCTCTCTCGCTGTCTCACTCTCTGTCAAATAAATAAATAAAATCTTTAAAAAAATATGTGGACATTTAACAACATGCTACTGAACAACCAACAGTCAAAGAAGAAATCAAAAGAAATTTTAGAAGTACCTTGACACAAACAAAAAAGAGAACCTACAAAAACTTATGGGATGCAGCAAAAGTAGCTCTAAGGGGGACGTTCATAGAAATTCAGGTCTTCGTCAATCCATGAGAATGCTCTCCAATAAACAACCTGATTTTATGTAGTAAAGAAGTAGAAAAAAAAAAAACAACAACAAGCAAAGCCCCAAATTAGTAGAAATAAGGAAATAACAAAAAGGAATGCATAAATAAATCCAATGGGGACAAAGAAGACCAAAAAATCAATGAAAATAAGAGCTGCCTTTTTTGGAAAGAAAAACAAAACTGACAAACTTAGCTAGACTCACCAAGAAAGACAGAGGACTCAAAATCAGGAAAGAAAGATAATGGATTCCCGTCTCACATCAAAATCAAAAGAACACAAGCAGCAAACTCTTCGACCTTGGACACAACAACTTCTTGCAAGACACGTCTCTAAAGGCAAAGGAAATAAAAGCAAAAATGAACTATTGACACTTCATCAAGATAAAAAGCTTCTGCACGGCAAATCAAACAATCAACAAAACTAAAAGGCAACCTATGGAATTGAAGAAGATATTTGCAAATGATATTACAGATAAAAAGGGCTGGTATCCAAGATCTATAAAGAACTTCTCAAACTCGACACCCAAGAAATGGGCAGAAGACACAAAGAGATACTTCTCCAGAGAAGACATACAAATGGCCAACAGACACATGAAAAAATGCTCCACATCACTTGCCATCAGGAAAATACAAATCAAAACTACAATGAGATACCACCTTACACCAGTTAGAATGGTTAAAATTAACAAGACAGGAAATAAAAAATGTTGGAGAGGATGTGGAGAAAGGGGAACCCTCTTACACTATTGGTGAGAATGCAAGCTGGTACAGCCACTTTTGAAAACAGTATGGAGGTTCCTCAAGACGTTAAACACAGAGCTACCCTACGACCTACCAATTGCACTACTGGGTATTTACCCCATAGACACAGAGTAATGAAAAGAAGGGGCTCCTGTATCCCACTGTTCATAGCAGCAATGTCCATAATAGCCAAACTGTGGAAGGAGCCAAGATGTCCTTCAGCAGATGAATGGACAAAGAAGATGTGGTTCATCTATACAATGGAATATTACTCAGCCATCAGAAAGGATGAATACCCACCATTTGCACCAACATGGATGGACAAGGAGGGGATTATGCTAAGTGAAATTAAGTGAAGCAGAGAAAGACAATTATCATATCGTTTCACTCCTATGTGGAACGGAAGGAATAGCATGGAGGACATTAGGAGAAGGAAGGGAAAAGTGAAGGAGGGGAATGAGATGGGGAGATGAACCATGAGAGACTATTGACGCCGGGAAACAAACTGAAGGTTGCAGAAAGGGAGGGGGTAGGGGAATGGGTTATCTTGGTGATGGGTATTAAGGAGGGCACATGTCATAATGAGCACTAGGTGTTATATGCAAGCAATGAATCATGGAACACTACATCAAAAACTAATGAAGTACTGTAGGGTGACTAACATAATTTTAAAAAAAGAGGAAGATATGAAATCCATACAGGAAAACTGTCAAAATTTGCAAATGACATGAAATCCCTAAAGATTCCACAAAAAACTGTTAGAATAAACACATTCAGTAAAGCTGGAGGATATAAAGTCAACATACAGAGACCTGTTGCATTTATTTTTTCAGATTTTATTTATTTATTTGACAGGGAAAGAAAAAGCATGAGCAGGGGGAGTGTCAAACAGAGGGAGAAACAGACCCTCACTAAGCAGGGATCCCAGGACTCTGGGATCATGACCTGAGCTGAAGGCAGACGCTTCACCGACGGAGCCACCCAGATGACCCAACTTCTTGCATTTCTGTATACTGATGACACACTTTCGCAAAGAGAAATTTAAAAAGCAATGCCATTTACAATTGCATCCAAAAAAAATCTAGGAATAAAAGCAACCAAGAATGAGAAAGACATGGTACACTCAACACATGGCAGAAAAGAAAGGAAAAACATGTGTGTCAGCAGGGGGTGGAATGTATGGGTCAAAGATTTGGAAGGCAACACAAACAAATGGAAGCATACGCCATGCTCCTTAACTGGAAGAGTTAATTATGTGAACATGTCCATCATACCCAAAGCAATCGACAGATGTGATGAAATCCCCATCTGAATTCCAGTGGCATTATTCGAGGAAATAGAAGACAGTCCTAAAACTCATATGGAATCACAAAAGACCCCAAATACCCAAAGCAACCTGGAGAAAGAAAGCTGCAGTCAACACACTCCTGGATTTCAAGCTAGATTACAAAGCTGTTGTCATCAAAACAGGATGGTACTGGCATAAACACAGACACCAGGTCAGTGGAACAGAACAGAAAGCTCAGAAACTTACCCACACGTAGATGATCCTAACTTACGACACAGCAGCAGAAGATATGCCATGGGGAAAGGACTGTCTCTTCAGTGAGCGGTAACAGGCAAACTGGACACTAAATGCAGAAGAATATAACTGGGTCACTTTCTTACACCACACACAAAATTTTTAATGGATGAATGATTTGAACATAAGACCTGAATCCATAAACCTCCAAGAAGACACAGGTACTAACTTTCTCGACATTGGTTTGGGCAAAGAGTCTTCAGATCGGACACCAAATGCAAAGGCAACAAAAGCAAAAATAAACAAGTGGAACAACATCAAACTGAAATCTTCCACACGGCAAAAGACACCATCAAAAACTTAAAAGGCCACTGACCCAATAAGAAAAATATATCTGCGAATCATATGTGTGAGAAGAGGCTAATATCCAAGATACACACAACACTCATACAAATCAAAACAAAAAAAACTGTATAAAAAATGGGGAGAATATGTGAATAGATACTTTCCAAAGATGGCACACAGGTGCCAACAGACAGAAAAAGTTGTTCAACATCACTAATCATCGTCAGGGAGACATAAGTCAAAACCACAATCAGCCATCACCTCACAACTGTTGCAACGGCAATCGTCCCAGAGGCAGACGACGGGACCCTGTGCACTGTTGGTGGGAATGGAAATTGGTGCACCCACTGTGACAAACGGTATGGAGGTTCCTGAAAAAATAAATGCAACTACCACATAACCCAGGAATGGCTCTACTGAGTATTTGGAGAACACAAAAACACTGCCTCAAAAAGACAGATGCACTCCCACGTTCACTGCAGCATTATTCACAATAACCAGACATACAAACACAGACCTTGGGGGCCTTATGCCAAGTAACTCAGACACAGAAAGACAAATACCAGATGCTCTCATGTACATTCCACGTGGAATAAACAAATACTGAACGCATAGATACTGAGAACAGATGGGTGGGTGCCTGATTCGGGGATGGGGTGGTAGAAACAGGTGAAGGTGGTCAAAGTCTCAATGTTTGAGTGATAAAATCCGACAGTCATGAAATGTTCTGTCCAGCATGGAGACTAAAACTAACCCCGCAGGATGAGGTATAGGTTTCCCTGCTCTTTGAAAGTACAGTGCTCCTGGGAAACCTTCCACAGCAGAAATGGTGTAAAGAAGGAACTACCATTAATTTACACAGAAAAATTAGAGAGCGTGCTCAGACTCCAAATTTCCTTCTCTTTGGCTTTTCTTAGGGCCTCGGGATACAACTTCCTAACAGATGACGAAAATAAATGGAGATAAAGCACAGCAGAGGCTCACAGACACAATTCAAAGTGCTGGTGGCTGGATGCGGAGAGCGGTTCCCAGCGGAAGGAGCTGGTTGGGGCGCACGCCGCCTCTGTCGTGCTTCTCCCCAAAACAGATGCTGAACACGATTCTCACTGTTCGACTTTTTTCATAAGAGGGAAATCCTCTTCAGGTCTCTTCCTCTTACTGAAGCCGGGTAATAACGTAGATCTTTCAAGAAAGCCAAGTGTCTTACTGTGAACGTTTAAAAAGTGGGGGATAACTGTACTTGAGCATTGCTGAGGGAGGACATGTGAAAGGTTCTCCCAGACACAAACCTCAGCAGATCCACCAGGAAAGGCCCCTTCTTCAGCATGGGGAACACGGACTACCTCCTACCCCCAGAAACCTTCTTCCCTTCGCTCAGGACAACGCATAACAGCTGGGAGTCACCCCAATTCCTCCTTTCTCCCATTCCCAATATCTAACCCACTGGCAAATCCTGTGAGCTCCATCTTCAAAATGTACCCAGAATAGGTCTAACCACTCCATCCAAGGCCACCTGTCTGGTCCACACTGGAGCCCATCTCTTGGCTGAGTTCCTGGAAAAGCTTCATCATTGACCTGCCTTGCCATCCTCAACCCTCTGTCATCTGTTCTGAACACTGTAGCCAGGAGGGCCCAGTGAAACAGGGTCTCATGGGGTTACAGCCCTGTAATGGCTTTCTGTCACCCTCTGTCACATCTCTGAGGTCATGTCCTAAGCTGTCTCCTGTGGCCACAGGGCCTTCTTGCTGCTCCTGGACATACCTGGAATTCTCCTGCCCCAGAGCCTTTGCACATGCTTTCCCTTCTGTTTAGAATGCTCTTAATGTGTTCTCACTCACCTTCTGAGAAGTCTGAATTGGAGTGACAGGGACAGAAGATGAGGCTGTGTGTGTTGGGTGAGGCTGGTGGCCCAGAAGAAGGTGCTCGGCCAGCTCTCTACCTGTGCCTCACTTGTCCTCAGCCAGGAACTTGCACACAGCCCTCACCTGTCACAGCTCTCACACAGGAGACCCACAGCCACCCCTGGAGCCCGCCCTGCCCACACCCTGCTACAGAATGCACTCAGCTCTCCTCTGGGACCCCTGTCAGCTTTACCCAGACCCGGAACTCCCCCGTCTCCTGCAAAGCTCCAGGATTACCCCTCTTCTTCCAAACTCACACTGGCGCAAGGCTTTCATGGGAAAGCTACAAAGCTAACTAATGAAAGGTTCACACCTACTTTCCCCTTCTGTTGCATTTCTCTGCACCTTCCTTCCTACCTGTGCAAACTGGTACATATCAGTGGAGCATGAACATGCTCTGAGATATGAATCTTTCATCGCAGCTTTCTGAGGACTCCTGCGATAAGAAACTAGCATATCCTACAACAGGGTGTTTTACAACTATCATCTGCAGAATAGTACAGCCAAAATCACTACATTTTTACCTCACTCTTCATGAAGCAGAACACTTTCTCTTCTTTTACTTAAATTCCAGTTAGTTCACATGCCATGGAATATTCGCTTCAGGGGTAGGATTTAGTGATTCCTCACCTGCATACAGTACCCGGTGCTCATCACAAGTGCCCTCCTTAATACCCCTCACCCATTTAACCCTTCCCCCCATGCCCCTGTCCTGCAGCAACACTCAGTTTGTTCTCCAAGGTTGAGTCTGTTTCCTTGTTTGCCTCTCTCAACACCCCTCAACTCTGCTCATCTGTTTTCGTTCTGAAATTCCACATGAGTGAGAGCATAGGATATTTGTCTTTCCTCACTGATTTTGCTTAGCTCAATACACTCTAGATCCATCCACATCCTTGCAAATGGTAAGATTTCATTCTTTCTGAAGCTGGGTCATATACCATTATATATATATGTATCCCACATCTGCTTTATCCATTCATCAGTGCATGGACTTTGGGATTCTCTCCATAGTTTGACTATTGTGGACGTTGCTGCTATAAACATCACGGTGCATGTACCCCCTTCGAATCTGCATTTTTGTATCCTTTGGGTAAATACCTAGGAGAGCAATTGCTGGATCATATGGTTGTTCAACGTCTAACTTTTTGAGGAACCCCAAACTGTTTTCCAGAGTGGCTGCACCAGTTTGCATTCCCACCAACAGGATGGGAGGGTTCCCCTTTAAGCAGAACATTATCTGCGAGCAATTTCATAAGAGGAAACAAAACCTCTGTGAGATGCACCCAGGGTCAGGCAAGCAGTTGCAGAATTCACCCCAGGGCTCCTGACACCAAGCCCCTTGAAGCCACCAGCATGCCTCTATCCAAAAGAATTCCCAGACTCTCCTTCTGACTCCACCACCAAAGAAACTACAGAGAAAACAGCTCCTCAAAATATCTAGATGATACATTCAGTAAAACTAGAAAGTCAAGCTCAACTTTTAAACAGTAAAAGGCTGCCTTGAATAATTTAGAATTTTCCCTCGACCCTAATTGTAACTCTTTTGATGAAAAGACTAACCAATGATGAAACATCACCTTTGACAAATGACAAGACATCATCCAAGTCTGTATCTGATGACAAAAAGCCACCTAACTCTAGATGCTGGCCACGCATCTATATCCTAGGCCCAAGTGAATAACACTGTTAGATGAAGGAACAAATCAGACATTACAGAGTGAATCTCAACTTCCCTTTCTAATAAAAGAGGATTTCCTAGCAAACAGATGGTCAAAATACATTTGTAAGCAATAAATGGACAGAGAAATTGTGATCCCTGCAAAGTTCTACCTGCAGGGAAACTAAGTAACTCTTGCACCAAATCCAGAATGCTGACAGCTACTTAAGTTTTACTTCGTGGCTCAGCTAGAGAAAAGAGAAAAGCCCAGGAGGTTTTGGGAAAATGAGAGGTTTTACCTCCAGTCTGACATAGATAGGACATTTCGCCAAACGTACCTGTGCTTTCTCTGAACACTGGCGTCCTGTGACAAGCTGCCTCACTGACTCAGATGCTGACGTTCAAAACCTCGGGTCTCGTGGAGCCAGAGTAGAGAACTGCTGTCAGCTGGGGAGAAGAAGACACCTCTAACCTATAGCCTGCACACCTGCTTCGGTTTCTGGGCGAAGGGGCAACACATATTTGTTTTTTACTAGTAATTATCTTCATTCTAAATAGACCAATGACCTTGCCTTTTCTGGAAAGCAGAATTACTCTTCCAAACCCTCAACTCATCTGTTCCAAATACAACCAGAGGGGGGTCTGCTTTACGCCCGCCTCCAGGCCCCCACCTGGAGGACCTTCCAGCATGATTCTAACAGCCAAATACCACCAACTCCGGGGCACGGGGTTGAGGCTGGGGGATGTTGAGGCTGGGGGATGGAGCTGGGGCTTGTTACCGCCACACCTGTGCCTGGGGCAGCAGGAACCTGGAGGACCCTCCTGCACAATACTGACAGCTCATTACCCCCAACCCCTGGGGACAATGCTAAAGCTGGGGGACCGTTCTGGGGCTTATTATCACCACACCTGTGCCTGGGGCAGCAGGAACCTGGAGGACCCTCCTGCAGGATCCGGACACCCCATTAGCACCAACCCCAGGGGACACGGGGCACAATGCTGAAGTTGGGGGACTGCTCTGGGGCTTGTTACTACCACACCCGTGCCTGGGGGAACAGGGAACACCCTGCTGAACTCGGGGTACTGCTCAAGGTCCATCACCTGCACTGTGTCAGGGAACCAGGGGACACTCCACTGAAGATGGGGACTGTGTGCGGTCCTTACCTTCACTCTTCCTGGGGAACACGGGAAACCCTGAAATTCTGCAACCCATCCCACAAAAGCTCAGGTGAGCGGGCGCCCTGGAGTTCACGGGTCTGGGGAATACGGCCAGTTGACAGACATCGGGCAGAGGAGACTTCAAAGGGAAAAAGAAAACTCACCCGCGATGAACCCTCTCCACGCGCCCTTCCAGAACCCTGCCTCCCACCCGGGGCTCACCCTCCCCCCGGACCCCCACCGCGGCACACATCCCGCACTCACCCAGCCAGGAACTCCGCAGGACAACTCTCTCCCAGCGTTCCTTCTTCTGCCCCAGGTCTGCAACCCGCTGCAACTCTGGGACCGCCCACAGAGACGTAGCTCCACCCCCACACAGTGATTGGTCGGGAGGGTGGTGCCCTGAGCCCCTTGGATGCTGGGCAACCCGCCCTCCCGCCCCACAACCCTGCGAGTGCAGGGGGTCCAGGAGGCGCCTCCCTGCCCCAACACCCGGCATGGGTGGGGTCGTGGGCCGGGCCCCACACACACACCTGGCCCCTTCCGGGGACCCCTCTAGCTGCAGACCACCCTCAGAGCCCTGCCCCTTCCCTTTCTGCACCAGCCCTCCCTGCTGGCGTGTGCCTGGTTCCAGGCAAGGTCAGCTGCTCTCAGAACCTCCAAGGCTTGGGCTTTAGGAAATGCAATGATTTCATGCATTTCCAAGGCAACTTTAAGACCTAAAAAGTAATGCTCTAACTGGGAAGAGCTTCACCTTCTGGTCTCACCCATGGAGTGGACAGTGCTTCTCAGACCTTCAACACATCCTTCTAGGATGAGCCCATTTGTGCTGGAATCTATATACACATGCTTGGTTCTGCAGGAAAGCATCCAGGATGGAGAACAGCCGCCCTTCTGTGCTGTTGCTGTTGTGAACCAGGAACATATATTTTTCACTTAAAAAGAAAGCGTATTGTTATTGTCGACACTAAATGAACTAAATAAACAGTTTAGAGCGAAAGGAAGAGAGTTTTATTCAAACCCAAGTCAGGACAGCTGCCTGGGAGACACAATCTTCACAAAGGGATTGCTCCGGGGAAGGAACATTTGGGGCAGGGTTACATATTTGTTCTGCTTTATTTTACGTACAGAGTTACACACCACGATGAGGAAGAAGATTCCAGAAAGTTACAGACTTGTTCTTATGTTTTCAGAATGTGCAAGTCAGTATGACTTTAATCTTATGGGAGCCACAGAGGTTCTTTATTTTTTCTCATCTTTATGTTGGCATTTTTCGTTATTGTTTTCTTCTCGAAGCAGATGTACAACATGAGCTTGGGGCAGAAATAGGGTCCATCCTTTGAGGTTTTGTCCAGTCATTTTGAACTGGGTAAAATGTTAAAGGATAGCTTCCCTGGGAGCCCAGGATCAGGGCCCACAGATGATATAAGATAAAAATTACTTTTATCATTATAATTACTCCTAAATGGAGGAATTTGAGACAAAAGCACCTTTCACAAGAGTACCAAGAAATCAAAATGATGCCCACAGAAGGCTGCCTGCTCCATGGTCAGCACAGGTAACAGAAGTGTTCACAGTCTCTGGACTCCTGCCCTTCTCCTGCCCAAATCTCTGAAGCACACAGACCACTTAAAATCAGAATTGTAGAACTGCTAGACACCTTAGAGATGTCTGGCACCATTCCCTTGGACTGCAGAATAAAACACAGTAGCTCGTTGTCACAAACTAATTTCAACATGAAGTGCCCCCTGGAAGCAGTAAGTTCTTTCTCTGCAAATTATGACTAATGTAAGTCACATCATACCATATAAACACTACGATGGCTGGGAAGTCATCGTAGGTAAGGGAATATTTTAGCCATGTTTATAAGCATTGGCTCACTTTGTAGAAGAGGCTGAGCTGAGTGTTTTTAAAACTATTTCAGACCTGTCTTAGAGCACACTCTGAACATACCAGAGCCTGAATCAACTAAAAAAAGATAGTTCGTTTCAGTAACTTTAATACCAGAAAAATATTACACTGTCTCTATTCCTAGGGGTCTCTATTCCTAGAGGTCCTCCACTGAGATAATTCTCTTCATGATCATGATGGGCAGAGGTTAAAAGGCAAGCTGAATTCATTCCAGTTGGCCACACGACAAGAAAATCCTGATACTTGATAGGTTTCCAGATCGAGAAGACCAGAGGGAAATAGTACCCTGTATGGAATAACAACAGATTTGGAGTCAATTTGGGGATCCCACTTAGGTTTCTGACACTAAAATCCTCTGTGACTCGTATTGCCTGAGTCCCTGTCTAACCATCTGAAAATGTGCCTCTAATATCTACATCCTAGTTGAGAAGTTTAAGAGGGAGAATGCTACAAAGAGCCAGTATGATGTCTCTCAAGAACAGGTGCTCAGGAAGCCATAATTGCTATTGGGTCTATTACTTTTCCAGAAGAAAGAACACATGTTGAATCCATATTTCTAATAGATGACTCACCAGATGATTTTCAAACCTGAAGGAAGGCCAAGAAGTCGCTCTTGTGTCATATTTCACTCAGAAATCATGTTGTTGGACTGGTGAGGACGATACGATAGCAACGTCATCACTAAGAGTGGGGAGCTTCTAATTTCCATATGGCCATGTTGACCCCCTTAGCTCAGAGCCACCAGAAAGGGCAGCTGGGGAGGGAGCACCATCATCACTAGGAGTGGGGAGCTTCCCATTTCCATATGGCCATGTTGACCCCCTTAGCTCAGGGCCACCAGAAAGGACAGCTGAGGGGGACCACAGGCCCAGGCTGCCAGGTGTGGCTGGGGCAGGCAGAACTCTGACTTAAAGCTCAACTCCTGTCTAGGTTATTATAATGCTCTTCACAAATAAAGTGGCATTGTCCATGAGTCCTGATGTAGAAAAGGTTGAGAATTTCCATTGAGATTCCCTCTCTGACCTTTAGGATATGTAGCAAAGTTACATTTAAATTTTAAACATGGAGGGACTTCCTGGTTTTCTTTTCATTATGACTGTGGCTCAATTCCCCTGTGCTCTAAGAATAGAATCTAGTTAATGTCAGTGTTTAAAATTTGTAGACTTTATTCATGGCCCAACATATCATCATTTGGGTAAATATGCTATGACCACTTGAAAATACTGTATTCTGCACTTACTAGGTAGTGTTCCATATAGGTCAATTAGGTCACATTTGTTACCAATGTTTTGTCTGCTTTTTCTGTCAGATATTGAGAAAGGTATATTAAAATCTTCAAACAATGCTGCTCTATTCAACATTGCATTGGAAAATCTACCCAGTGTTATAAGGCAAAAGAAACAGAAAGTATAAGAATTGAGGGGATGATTGTGACTATTCACAGATAATAGGATGGTGTACATAGAAAATCCAAAATAGTCTATAAATACCCTATTAGAATTAAAATGGAATTTAGAAATTTGAGATGGATTATAGCTTCACATTAGACAGTTTCTGGAAGAAAATGTAGACCATTTCAATCTTGGGGTAGGACACAGGGTGCACTGACCATGTAAAAGAATTCAGTGGGACTTCATAAAAATGGGACTATTCACAGATAATAGGATGGTGTACATAGAAAATCCAAAATAGTCTATAAATACCCTATTAGAATTAAAATGGAATTTAGAAATTTGAGATGGATTATAGCTTCACATTAGACAGTTTCTGGAAGAAAATGTAGACCATTTCAATCTTGGGGTAGGACACAGGGTGCACTGACCATGTAAAAGAATTCAGTGGGACTTCATAAAAATGGGACATTTCTCCTTATCTTATGACCACTAAGAAAATGAAAAGGTGAACTGCAGACTGGGAAGTAAAGATTTGCAACACACACTGACAAAGACTTGTCAATAAAGAATTCCTACTCATCAACCATAAAACGCACTCTATTTATAAACGAATACTTCACAAAAGATTGACTGATGGCCAATAAGAACAGGAAAGGGTGCTCTACAGTATTATTTTCAGGCACAGCAAGGCCTTTCCTAAAATGAAAACATACACACAAACCAGTATTCCCTAGATGGATGACGTCCTTATTTCTGAGGACAGCTTGAAGAACAGACTAGCATCAAAGTAAAGTGATGGAATTCCTGACACTCAGAGGATGGACAATTGACCTCAAACTACAATACAATTTCTAGGCATCATTCGGTCCTCTGAAGGCAGACAACTGCCACACCCCTTCCTACACCACACAGGTTGCTTCCCAACCCCTACCATAAAAGAACAAGATGAGAAACAGGACTAGTAGGAAATAGCAAAAATCACATGTGGGGATTATCCTGAAACACACTGATCACATAACTAGTGTAAGGAAGTGTAGGGAACTGACAAGGACAGAGACTCAAGAGGTACTTCTTTGGGAAATGCTGTCTGAAATCGTCACACGTTGGTACCTGCTAATGAGGGCTCTGAGCATATCCTAGGGTTTGCTCACAAGGGTCTGCAACACCATCGCTGAGGACTGAAAATCTTCAAGACCTCAAAGCTTGCCTGATTGACTATTGGACTAACAGATTCCCATGTTCTGAAAACAGATACCAACTCATTGAAAGGTTCACCTGGGCTTTCTCGGAGGCCCTACAAGAACGTGAACCATTCACTGAAAATCAATTACACACACACACACACACACACACACACACACATACACACACACACACCCGTCATTTCACCAATTACTTAAACATTAAAGGATCTTCCTACCTTTTCTTTTTTACATTGATATTTATACTCACATGAAATGTCATCATTTCTAATGAACACTAATGTCAAAATAGAGATCCATTGACACAATATTCACAAAATGGAACTTCCCTGTTGTAATTTTCAATATATCGTTTTTTAAAGTTCATACATATTTTAGGTTTTTGGTAACTCATATAGGAGAAAATCAGCATTGAAAAACTCTAAATACTGACAATGAGTTTTAAGCCTAGAAAACAAAAATTGTCCAATTTCACGGATAATAAGGAACCAAAGGGAAAGCATGGAAGTTGTAGTCGAATAATTTTACACATATGCATCCTCTATTATTCTACTACTGAGGGGCGTGTTTTATTACCACTATGCATGCATCAATTGTCTTCCACGTGCACCTGCACAGGTATAATGAATTACTACAGTAGAATGAAATGTCTGGGAACTACTTGGCGGCATCTATAATGAACAATTAAATTTCGTTCTATATTTGGTGAACTTCCACTGTCTGTCCCTTTAGACAATGGACCCTAAACAAAAGGGGGAATGAACCACGAGAGACTATGGACTCTGGGAAACAAACTGGGGGTTCAGAGGGGAGGGGTGTGGGGGATTGGGATGGGCCAGTGATGGGTATTAAGGAGGGCACATATTGCACGGAGCACTGGGTGTTATATGCAAATAATGAATCACGGAACACTACATCAAAAACTAAGGATATACTGTATGGTGACTAACATAACATAATAAAAAACTATTATTAGAAAAAAAATAAAAAATAAAGGTTAAAAAAAACCAATACAGCTTTTCTGTTTCAAGAACAATCACAATTGAGAAGAAACTAACTTCCCAATTCCTAAAGCAACACACAGACCGAGTTCCATTTCACTCCCCTTTATTCACATTCTCTGTGGGTTCTAAGCTATTTCCTTACCTCCTTTCCTGCTGAGCAGGGAGCCCGGGCTTGATCCCAGAACCCTGGGATCATGACCTGAGCCGAAGGCAGACGCTTACTGGCTGAGCCAACCAGGAGCCCCGCCCATGTTTTTCTTAAGCAAAAGGACACTTTCTCGGATGACTTCACATGACTTCACATGGTTCCAGAGATCTGCACTTTGCCTCTAGGAGGTTGGAGATGAAGGCAATTGCAAACTCTCACAGTGGTTTCCCACTATGACCTGCCTGGTGACAGTGAGCCCCTTATGAGCCCACGAGAGGGTGCTGTGACACTCAGGTGTGGCTGGGCTGGCACAGAAAACCAAATCCATTTCCCTGGCTGACATCTCTGGGGAACAGATGCCCCGCACTGTGAATGAGTCCCTGCCACTGAGCTGTCCAGAGATGGCCATCCTCAGGGAGGATGAGGATCAAGGACAATGCCAGAGGAGACCTCATCTGTCTCTTTTATCTTTTCATATTGTGGACAGTGGACAACTAGCTGCCTACAAGTCCCCAGCTACCTTAGTCTCTTCTGTGAACGACCCAGAGGTTTTAAAAACACTTAAGATTTTGTCCTCACAAGTGCCCAAATATTTACATATAGATAAGAGTGCAATCAGTTCCTTAATTTTAAATGTAAATATGTGAATAAATTCTTATTTCTAAAAAAGATTTATTTATTTTAGAGAGAAGAGAGAGAGCACAAGCAGGAGGGGCAGGAAGAGGGAGGGAGAGTCTCAAGCTGACTCTGCACTGAGCACCCAGACCTAAGCAGGGCTCCATCTCATGACCCTGAGATCATGACCTGAGGTGAAACCAGGAGTGGGATACTTAACCAACTACACCACCCAGTTGACCTAATGAATTCTTAATTTAATTTCATTCATAACCAACTGCTATGGGATCACAGAGCTAATAATTAGGCACATTCTCATCTTTAGCATGAATATAGAGGAGGACGACCAAATTCTACCGAACTTCTAATGTGGTGACAAAAATCTCAAATCCTCTAAAACACTCCTCAGGTTATATCCATAAGTTTTAATGATATGCTCAAACAATTTCAAAAATTATCTCTTTTTAATAAAACATACATGGTTTACTTAAAGTCAACTAGCCTTTGCATTTAAGCTCCAAATGGTTTTGTCTTTACCAGGATAGTTAAAATCATCACTACAGAAAAATGGAAGGAAGTTGTTGGGTGGTTGTAGCCATTTCTCATAGATCGGTAAGTTCCAGCTTCATTTATCATATTTAGCCTGAAGAGATCACCTACTTCCTGCTACAGACCTTCTTACATTTGAATTTTCTCAGTTATTCCCATACCAGTTAGATTCCATCCTGAGAGTTACAGGGAGAACTGGCAAAGACACTGGACTCTGGGTGTCCCGAAGAGAGAGGGAATGAGCTGCTATTAACACTTTGCAGCCCAGGCCACGTGCCCTGCTGCCGCCTTACACTGAAACAATATTTCTCACACAGAAGTGCTGATGAAATGATGCAAGTTACAAAGGACTAGATCTACCTACATAAGCTCAAACACAGGTCAAACAAACAATTGTTTATGAACTCACATATGGGTGATAAGGCTAGAGTTACAGTCAAAAATTACAGTCACAACTAAAAATGATATCAAAACACAGATTATAACAAAGTCACCATTGAAGGGAAGAGAAAGATATGGAGTTGGATAGAGGCCATCTGAGGTTCTATCCAGGTTCCTTAACAAGGGTGTCAATATATTGACCCTTCACTTTTTTATTATTCTGTTATTTTTTCTCAAGAAATACATTTATTTAGATTCTCTTGGTCGCACACAGTTATGAATATGTCTAATGAATATCGTATTATACATCACGTCACTGTCATTTATGTGTCTATGACTAGAAAAAACCCAGTACATTGGTTTTACATAGTCTTAGAAGACAGTCCAGCTCAGGTCCTCAGTGAAAGCTTGTTGAGTGAAATAACAGCACTGCCAAATGATTGTCTAGTCCATATTTAAACCTGCAATCTCTGATAAGTCTACAGATCCCTTCATGGTGTTGAATGTTCTCCATCGTCGTGTTACAGGATTTGTGTCCCCTCAGTGCCAGGGTTCTTGGTCATGCTGCTTCCAAGAATGAAGAGGTAGACCAGACGAAGGGTGGTAGGCATCAAAGCAAAGTTTATTGAGCAAGAATACAAAGCTCCCAGAGAGGGAGGGGACCCAAGTGGGTTGCACCCGGAGTTTCTACGTTTAGGGGTTTTTATAAGCTCTTTTTGTGGAACTTTCTTAAGCAGGGTGTGCTGAGTTGTGCCAATCAGGGCTTTGGTCACATATCTGTCTCCCTAGTAGGTTCATGTCCACTTGCTGATGGTCTTTTTTTTTTCCCCTAACATCTGGGGGCTTAGATCTTAACTGCCCCTTGTCCATGATATTGACAAATGCTTTTGTGGTTAATTGTCTTATTTTAGGACGTTTTGCAGAAGTCATTCCTGCAAAGGCTGCAGAGCAGAATGTCCGTGTTGTCCTGTCTAAGCTGCAGAACAGGATATCAGTGCTATTTTATTTTAACTGTCCTGACTCCATATTTTCTTGTTGGGGACCCTGACCCTGACTACCTAACTGTCCAACTAACTCCTAACTTTCCCCCCTCTGAAGAAGTGACCCTAACTGCTGGTAGGGAAAGGGGGCCATGACTAGTCTAACTGCTCCTGCTGGTCGGGGGCGTTGTTGAAGAATCATAGTCAGGGTTTCATCCCCAGAGATCTGTCCAAAAGTCCTCGGTAGAAGTCGGTAGGGGCTGTCTCCATTTGTGGCTGCACAGACAGGACCATCTGTAGCCTGACGGACTTTAAACAAGAAAAGACAAATCAGATAAGGGCATTTAGAATACAAGGTCTGGAAAGGAATAGAAGGGAGATGACTAATAGTGGGGCTCTTATACCAGCAACACAGGTCAGGTGGTCTCTCGTTTGGATTCTCAGAACCTGGTAGCCCAAATAGATGACCTCTTCTCTTTCTGCATGTCTCTCAGGGCACAGCTGTGAGAGAAGGTATAAATAAATAAAATTAGACATGTGGAAGCAGAATAATGGTCTCCCAAAGTGTGCACATCCTAACACCCAAATTCAGTGACTGTGACCTCACATGGTAAAAGGGACTCTAAACATAACAGTAGAGAAGGAGGCAAGATGGCAGAAGAGTAGGGGACCTCGTTTCATCTGGTCACTTGAATTTAGCTTGATATCTATCAAATCATACTGAATACCCACAAAATCACCCTGAGATGTAAGAAAATATGTCTGGATCTCTACAACCAGAAAAACAACTGGGTTTTTTTGCAAGGTAGGATGTGCAGAGGCATGAATCTGTGGGGAGATATTGGAAGATAAACAGAAGCGGGAGGGAGTCTCCATAAGCTGGCTACCATTAAATGATATAACAACAGAGCGCAAATCAGAACTCTTAGAAATCTTCTCTGGTGAGAAATATCCCTTTCTGAAAGGGGCTCAGGGGATGAAAAGGGCAGAATTCTATGTGGGTCATTGTGGTCTCAGGATCCCAGGAGATACAGAAAGAATAGGGATGCCTGAACCAATACAGTGCCCAAGAAGTGGAGCAAAGAAGCTGGTTGTGGTCAGTGAGCCCAGAAGGGACTCTCAGCTCTGGTCACCATAAACCAGGAGATGGGCTAGTATGGCAACCACTCTCTGCCTGACCACCCTGTAAAGGACTGGAACTTGTGGGCTGTTTACCGTCCTCTGGGAGGGGCAAAAAGGCTGTGGAGCTGGGTGCACACAAGAGCCCACAACTGCTCACAGTCCCAAAGACACAAAGTGCAGTGATGGTCTCTGGGACTCCCCCGGGGAAGATTGCAGTGGACACAAACCACGGGAGTCTGCAAACTTTGGTGCACATAGAAGTGGAGACCCTTTCACCTGGAGGGTTTATTGAAGAGGGGGATCATGATCTTGTGGCTCTGGGCCAGAGATCGGGCACAGCCATTTTTGCTCTGACCCTCAGAAAATGGTGGAAATCTTCCAGGGAACAAAAGCCACAAAGACGACCAGCTCACCTTGAGCCCATCCCCCTGACAAGGGTGGGGCAACTCTGCCCAGGCAAAGACACCTGAAAAGCAGCACAGCAGGCCCCTCCCCCAGAAGGTGGACTGGATGAACAGGTGAAAGACGAGCTTATGGATTCCACCACACTGTAAAACTCCAGCACCAGGGGAAAATATTATACTGAGCTCCAGGTGCTTCCTCAAAACTCATTTATCCTTCAGTCTAAAATTTTCCATTTCTTCTTCTTCTTTTTTACCTTTTCCCCATTTCAACTATATTCTTATTTTGCCAACTTATGTTTTTAAGTCCATTTTTAACTTTTATTATATCGCATCTACATTTTATAGATATATGCTTCATTCTAGTTCTTTTTTCACTCTATGTATCTTGCTTTCTTTGCAATTTTGGGATGTAGTGTCTTCTAACACAGAGACCAAAATTCAATCAGGAACAAGTGGATCACCCTGCTTTGTCCACCCAGTGAGATTATAGTCTCTCCTCCTCCACCTTTTTTTTATAGTTTTCTTTCACTTTGGCTGTTTGCTTTTCTATGGTGGCTTCCGACCAATTCAGATTTTTTCTAGGGTACATTCTGCTTGGGTTGTGGATGATATTTTGGACTCTGTTCTTTTGCTCACCTATACTTCCCTGGGCAGAATGACAAAAAGGAAGAATTCACAACAAAGGAAAGAGCCAGAGGCAATGTTCTCTGCCACAGAGCTAATGGATATGGATATAAGATGTCAGAGAAAGCATTCAGGATAGCAATTATAAAGTTAATAGCTAAGCTTGAAAAGAGCATAAATGACAATACAGAATCTTTAAGGGTGGAAATGAGATCTAATCAGGCTGAACTTAAAAATGCTATGAATGAGATGCATTCTAAATTGGATGCTCTACGAGCTAGTGTCAATGAGGCAAAAGAGAGAGTAAGTGATCTAGAGGACAGACTGATGGAAAGGAAGGAAGTTGAGGAAAAGAGAGAACGACAACTCATACCCCATGAAAAAAGGCTACAAGAATTTAATGATCCCTTGAAACAAACCAATGTCAGAATTGCTGGGATCCGAGAGAGGGTGGAGAGAAAGAGAACTAGAAGGTATATTTGAGCAAATCATAGCTGAGAATTTCCCTGATCTGGGGAAGGAAACAAGCATTCAAGTCAAAAAGCCACAGAGGACCCCTCCCAAAATCAATAACAATAGATCAACACCCCAACATATAATAGTGAAGCTTGCAAATCTTACAGCCAAAGAAGCTGTCCTGAGAGCAGCTAGGGAGAGGAGGATCCTTATGTGTGGAGGGAGGAACATCAGAATAACATCAGACCTATCCACAGAAACCCAGCAGGCAAGAGAGGGCTGGCAAGGTATATTCAGGGTACTAAATGAGAAGAACATGCAGCCAAGAATAGTGTATCCAGCAAGGCTGTCATTCAGAATGGAAGGAGAGATAAAGAGCCTCCAGGACAAACAGAAACTGAAAGATTATGTGACCACCAAGCAAGACCTGTAAGGAATCTTAAAGGGGATTCTGTAAGTGAAGAGAGACCCTGAGAGCAATATAAACCAGAAAGTAACAGAGACAATCTACAGAAACAAGGACTTTACAGGCAATACAATGGCACTAAATTAATATCTTTTGATAGTTACTCTGAATGTAAATGGGCTAAATGCTTAAACCAAAAGACACAGGGTATCAGATTGGATAAAAAAGCAAGACCCATACATATGCTGTGTACAACAGACTCATTTTAGACCTAAAGACACTTCTAATTGAAAGTGAGGGGGTGAAGAACAATTTATCATGCTAATGGACCTCAAAAGAAAGCTGGAGTAATAATCCTCGTATCAGACAAATTAGATTTTAAACCAAAGACTGTAGTAAGGAATGAAGATGGACACTATATCATACATAAAGGGTCTATCCAACAAGATGATCTAACAAAGCGGTAAATATCTATGCCCTGGATGTGGGAGCAGCCAATTGTATAAACCAATTAATACCAAAGTAAGGAAACATATTGATAACCATACACTGGTAGTAGGAGACTTCAACACCCCTCTCACAGCTGAACAGATCATCTACACAGAAGATCAACAAAGAAACAAGGGCTTTGACGCACTGGACCAGATGGACTTCACAGATATATAGAGAACATTCCATCCTAAATCAACAGAATACTCATTCTTCTCGAATGCACATGGAACTTTCTCCAGAATAGATCAGATACTGGGTCACAAATCAGGTCTCAACCATCACCAAAAGATTGAGATTATTCTCTGCATAATTTCAGACCACAATGCTTTGAAACTGGAACTCAAATACAAGAAGAAATTTGGAAGAAACTCAAGCACTTGGAAGTTAAAGAGCATCCTGCTAAAGAATGAATGGGGCAACCAGGAAATTAAAGAAGAACTTAAACAATTCATGCAAACTAAAGAGGATGAAAACACATCAGTTCAAAACCTATGGGATACAGCAAAGGCGGTCCTAAGAGGGAAGTATATAGCAATACAAGCCTTTCTCAAAAAATTAGAAAAATCCCAAATACACAAGCTAACCATATACCTAAAGGACCTGGAGAAAGAACAGCAAATACAGCCTAAACCCAGCAGGAGAAGAGAAATAATAAAGATTAGAATAGAAATCAATGAAATATAAACCAGAACAGTGGAACAGATCAACAAAACTAGAAGCTGGTTCTTTGAAAGAATTAATATGATCGATAAACCTCTGGCCTGACTTATCCAAAAGAAAGGGAAAGGACCCAAATTAATAAAATCATGAATGAAAGGGGAGCGATCACAAACAATACCAAGGAAATACAGACAATTGTTAGAATATATTATTAGCGGGGCGCCTGGGTGGCTCAGTCCTTCAGCATCTGCCTTCGGTTCAGGGCATGATCCCAGCATTCTGGGATCGAGCCCCACATCGGGCTCCTCCACTGGAAGCCTGCTTCTTCCTCTCCCACTCCCCCTGCTTGTGTTCCCTCTCTCGCTGGCTGTCTCTCTCTCTGCCAAATAAATAAAATCTTTAAAATATATATATATTATTAGCAACTATATGCCAACAAATTAGGCAATCTGGAAGAAACGGGTGCATTCCTGGAAACTTAAAAACTAACAAGACTGAAACAGGAAGAGATAGAAAATCTTAACAGACCAGGGGCGCCTGGGTGGCACAGCGGTTAAGCGTCTGCCTTCGGCTCAGGGCATGATCCCGGCGTTATGGGATCAAGTCCCACATCAGGATCCTCCGCTATGAGCCTGCTTCTTCCTCTCCCACTCCCCCTGCTTGTGTTCCCTCTCTCGCTGGCTATCTCTATCTCTGTCGAATAAAAAAACAAAATCTTTAAAAAAAAAAAAGAAAGAAAGAAAATCTTAACAGACCAATAACCAGCAAGGAAATTTGAAGCAGTAACCAAAAACCTCCCCCCGCCCCAAAAAGAGTCCAGGCACAGATAGCTTCCCAGGGGAATTCTACCAAACATTTACAGAAGAATTAATACCTATTCTCCTGAAGCTGTTTCAAAAAATAGAAACAGAAGGAAAACTTCCAAACTTGGTCTATGAGGCAGCATTACCTTTATCCCAAAACCAGGCAAAGATCCCATCAAAAAGAAAAATTACAGACCAATATCCTTGATGAAATGGATGCCAAAATTCTCAACAAGATCCTAGCCAATAGGATCCAATAATACATTAAAAGAATTATTCACTATGACCAGGTGGGATTTATTCCTGGGGTGCAAGGGTGATTCAAACATTCACAAATCAGTCAATGTGATAGAGCACATTAATAAAAGAAAAGAACCATATGATCCTCTCAATTAATGCAGAAAAGCATTTGACAAAATGCAGCATCCTTTCTTGATTAAAACTCTTCAAAGTATAGGGTTAGAGAGAACACACTCAACATCATAAAATCCATCTCTGAAAAGCCCACAGCAAATGTCATTCTCAATGGGGAAAAACTGAGAGCTTTTCCCATAAGGTCAGGAACATGACAGGGGTGCCCACTCTCACGACTATTGTTCAACATTGTACTAAAAGTCCTAGCCTCAGCAATCAGACAACAAGAAGAAATAAAAGGCATTCGAATTGGCTAAAGAAGAAGTCAAAGTCTCTCTCTTCACAGATGACATGATACTTTATGCAGAAAACCCAAAGGACTCCACCCCAAAATTGCTAGAACTCATACAGGAATTCAGTAATGTGGCGGGATACAAAATCAATGCACAGAAATCAGTTGCATTTCTATACACTAACAATGAGACTGAAGAAAGAGTAATTAGGGAATCAATTCTGTTTACAATAACAACAAAAATCATAAGATAACTAGGAATAAACCTAGCCAAAGAGGTAAAGGATCTGTACTCTAGAAACTACAGAACACTTATGAAAGAAGTTGAGGAAGACACAAAGAGATGGAAAAACACTCCACGCTCATAGATTGGAAGAATAAACATAGTTAAAATGTCTATGCTGCCCAGAGCAATCTACACATTCAGTGCAATCCCTATCAAAATTCCATCACCATTTTTCACAGAGCTGGAACAACCAATCCTAAGATTTGTATGGAATCAGAAAAGACCCTGAATCTACAGGGGAATGTTGAAAAAGAAAACCAAAGCTGGAGGCATCACAATGCCTGACTTCAAGCTACATTACAAAGCTGTGAGTATCAAGACAGTACGGTACTAGCACAAAAACAGACACATAGATCAATGGAACAGAATAGAGAAGCCAGAAATGGACCCTTAACTCTATGGTCAAACTAATCTTTGACAAAGCAGGAAAGAATATCCAAAGGAAGAAAGACAGTCTCTTCAATAAATGGTGCTGGGAAAATTGGGCAGCCACATGCAGAAGAATGAAACTGGACCATTCTCTTACACCATATGCAAAGATAAACTCAAAATGGACGAAAGATCTAAATGTGAGACAGGAATCCATCAAAATCCTAGAGAGCACAGGCAGTAACCTCTTCGACATCAGTTGCAGCAACTTCTTGCAACACACGTCTCTTAAGGCAAGGGATACAAAAGCAAAAATGAACTCTTGGGACTTCATCAAGATAAAAAGCTTCTGCTTGGTAAAGGAAACAGTCAACAAAACTAAGAGGGAACCCATGGAATGGGAGAAGATATTTGCAAATGACAAAACAGACAAAGGGCTAGTATCCAAGATCTATAAAGAACTTATCAAACTCAACACCCAAAGAACAAATAATCCAGTCAAGAAAGGGACAGAAGAAGGATACAAACCATGAGAGACTCTGGATTCTGGGAAACAAACTGAGGATTACAGAAGGGAGGGGGTGGGGAGATGGGGGTGATGGGTATTAAGGAGGGCACATCTTGAGATGAGCACTGGGTGTTATACTCAACTAATGAACCATTGAACACTACATCAAAAACAAATAATTAAATTAAATTAAATTATTAAATTAAATTAAATTAAATTAAAAAGTGATCAACCAAAAGCCAACTTCTCTTTATTAATCACTCAACCAGCAACTCTAAACATCAGTGATAAAATATTCCTTTCCAGAAAAAATATTTTGTTGGTCTAAGTTCTAAATCTAAACAAATGCTATGGTTACCATTGGCTTTCAACATAGATATTAGCAAATTAGCATTTTTTATAACTTGTTTTTAAGAAACATCATATTCTACAGATAATTTCAATTCTGGAAATTCCAGTAATACAGCAGGCCCCTCAACTCCTGACTCAGCCAAGTGTGCCCCTTTCCAATTATAAGTCCCCTTCATGGGCAAACTACTTATCTCTGCATCTAAACAGGAGATTCAAAGAAAGCAATGACAGCACTGAGGATGTAAAGACAAAAGATGTAAATTGAGTTATTTTACCTCTGTCTACTTGGACTATTTATTTGTGTTTAAAATTTAAAACAGTGAAAAGGAGGGCAGATTCCAAGTGGTACTATTTTTGTTTAGTAAGAGTAGGCATGAAATGGAATCGTTTCATTTCACAATTACTGTGGAAAATAATTTTGTCTAAAAGAGGAGAAAGGTGTTAAAAAATAATCCATGCCATTGTCAAACAGGCCAGCCTCAGCCTCTCATCCCTCCTGACTTTTATTAAGATATAATGCTTAGAGTGGAAAAGCTTGGTGGCCTCAAACAAAAAAGACACCAAAATAGGGGTTTGGGTGAATCCTCTTGTAATCAAATCAACACAAACCTATGATAGGTCTTCATGTCTTCTCTGTCGTGTATATATTTTTGTTACAGGCACACTACAAAATTAGAAGGAAGATACCATGGCCCATGCTGGGATGTTCTGGATTCAGTTACAGCATAGTGCAGGACAGCAGGATGGCAGTATTAATTTCCGCATGCCCCAAGTTGTCCCAGAATGCCTAAGTCCTGAGAGAGAAACCCTTGAGCACAAAGCAATAAAATACTAAAGGTGTCTTATATCGTGCCAGTGACAAACTCATAGCAGAGCTCCATGCCCGATCTATCCATCTTAATTCATGCTTCCTAAGAGCGCTCAGCTGGCTCAGTCAGTAGAGCCTGTGACTCTTAATCCCAAGGTTTTCCAGCCCCATGTGGGTGTAGAGATTACTTAAAAATCTATTCGTGGGGTGCCTGGGTGGCTCAGTCGGTCAGGTGCCCAACTCTTGATTTCCACTGAGGTCATGATCTCAGGTTCCTGAGATTGACCCCCACCCTGTGACAGCCTCCACAATCAAGCGAGGAGTCTTCTTGAGGATTCTCTCCCCTCCCTCTGCCCCTTCTCTCTCTCTCTCTCAAATAAATAAATCTGTAAAGAAAAAAAAAATTGGACAGAAGACACACACAGACACTTCTCCAAAGAAGACATACAAATGGCTAACAGACACATTAAAAAATGTTCAACATCACTAGCCGTCAGGGAAATACAAATCACAACCACATGAGATACCACCTTGCACCAGTTAGAATGGCCAAAATAAACAAGACAGGGAAGAGCAAATGTTGGAGAGGATGTGGAGAAACAGGAACCCTCCTCCTACACTGGTACGCAAGGTAGGAATGCAAGCTGGTATAGCCACTCTGGAAAACAGTGCGGAGGTTACTCGAGAAGTTAAAAATAGAGCTACCCTATGACCCAGCAATTGCACTATCAGGTATTTATCCCAAAGATACAGATGTAGTGAAAAGAAGGGGCACATGCACCCCAGTGTTCATAGCAGCAAAGTCCACAATAGCCAAACTGTAGAAGGGGCCGAGATGTCCTTCAACAGATGAATGGATAAAGAAGATGTGGTTCATCTATACAATGGAATATTACTCAGCCATAAGAAAGGATGAATACTACCATTTGCATCGACATGGTTAGAACTGGAGGGGATTATGCCAAGTGAAATAAGTCAATCAGAGGAAGACAATTATCATATGATTTCACTCATATATGGAATTTAAGAAACAAAACAGAGGATCATTGAGGAAGGGAGGGAAAAAGAAAACAAGACAAAATCAGAGATGGAGACAAACCATAAGAGACTCTTAATCATAGGAAACAAACTGAAAGTTGCTGAAGGGAGGTAGATGAAGTAATGGGTGATGGGCATTAAGGAGGGCACGTGATGTAATGAGCACTGGGTGTTATACACATCTGATGAATCACTGAACTCTACCTCTGAAAATAATAATACATTATTTATGTTAAGTAGATGGATTTAAATAAATTTAAATGTAAAAAAACTGTGTTGGGAAACTGGATATCCCCATGTAAAAGAACAAAGATGGACCCTTCCATTTCACCTCTTACAGAAATGACTAAAAAATGGATCAAAGACCTCAATGAATGTCCTAAAACTGTCCATCTCCCATAAGAAAACATAGGGGAAAAGCTTCATGAGACTGTATAGGACAATGATTTCTTAGGACACCAAAAACACAGCAACAACAACAATAAAAGGCAAATAGGACTACATCAAAGTAAAAAAACTATTGTGAATCACAGGACACAACAGGTGAAAAGACAACCTACAGAATGGGAAAAAATATTTGCAAATCATATATCTGATGATGAGTTAATATCCAGAATAAAGAACTTGTACAGCATAATAACAAAACAATCAAATGACTTGATTTAAAAATGGGCAAAGGACTTGAATTGACATATCTAATTGACAAGCATAAGAAAATATGCTCAATATGATTAATAAGCAGAGAAGACTAAACCAAACCACAGAGATATCATCTACATTCATTCTGACGGCTACTGGAAAAAAAAAGACAACCAGAAACAGAAAACTCCAAATGTTGGCAAAGATGTGGAGAAAGTGGAACTTTTGTGCACCGCTGGTGTGATTGTAAAATGGTGTACCACTATGGAAAACAGTATCGAAGCATCTCAAAAACTAAAAATGCAGGTACAGTATGATCCAGCAATCCCACCTCTGGGTATATATTCAAAAGAATCAGAAAGCAGGTTCTGGAAGAGATATTTGCACACCCATGTCACAGCAGCACTCTTCACAATAGACAAACGGCCAAATGGTAGAAGCAACTCAAATGTCCACCAATGGATAAATGGATAAACCAAATGTGGTCTATCCATCAATGAAATATCATTGAGTCTTACCGAGGAAGGAAATCCTGACACCTGCTACAACATGCATGAACCTTGAGGACACGATACTCCGTGAAATAAGCCCTCACAAAAAGACAAATACTGTAGGAATCCACAGCTGGGAGTCTCCAAAGTAGCCATATTTCCAGAAATAGAAGCTAGACCGGTAGTAACCAGGAGATTCAGGGAAGGGGGAAAAGGGGGAAGCTGTGATTTAATGGGTGCAGACAAAGGCCCATCAGAAAAAGACAAATACCATATGATCCCACTCATATGTGGAATTTAAGAAAGAAAATAGATGAACATGTGGGAATAGGGAGAAGAAAAAAAGCAGAGAAGGAAACAAACCATAAGAGAATCTTCATGATAGAGGACAAACTGAGGGTCCCTGGAGAGAGGGGGTGGGGGAGGGGCTAGATGGGTGATGGGGATTAAGGAGGGCACTTACTGTGATAAGCCCTGGGTGTTGTATTCAGTGATGAATCACAGAATTGTACTCCAGAAACCAATATTGCACTGTATGTTAACTAAAATTTAATTAGAAAAATAAAGATGCTGATCCGATGAGCACACAACTAATGAGTCATTGAGCACTACATCAAAAACTAATGATGTCGGCTAATTGAATTTAAATAAAATATAAAAAAATAAGAATGAGTACAGGATTTCAGATTTGCAAGACGGAACGTTCTGGAGGTATGTTCACAGCAGTGTAAATATACTTAACATTACTGAACTTTATACTGAAAATGTTTAAAATGGCAAAATTAATGTTACGATTTCTTACAATTTTTTAAAAGTACATTCTGTATGATTCTATTTTTATATTTTATTATGTGCAGTTAGCTAGTGTATAGCACATAGTTTTTGATGTAGTGTTCAATGATTCGTTAGTTATGTATAACACCCAGTGTTCATCACAGCACGTGCCCTCCTCAGTTTTTATAAAGATTTTGTTTATTTATTTTAGAGAGAGAGAGGGCATGGCACGAGAATGACAGGACAGGCAGGCGGTGGAAGGAGAATCCTGAGCCCACGCTGCACTGAACACAGACCCTATGTGGGGCTCAATCCCAGGACCATGACACCACATCCAGAGTCAAAATCAAGAGTCAGTGGCTTAACTGACTGAGCCGCCATCCATCTCCTTGGGCATTAGTGTTGTTCCGTTCCCTGCTCTCTCCACCACCGCTGTGCTGAACACTCCTGAAAATACAACTGAAAAACCAAGCCAGAGTTCCTGGGGGTGAGTCCAAGGACAAGCATGCTAGGTGATGGGTGCACCTGCGGCCTGGGATGGGTACTGCTCACTGTTCTCCCAGACAGGGGTGCCCAAAACCCTTCTCTCCAGGGGACCTGTGGGGACCGCCATGTCCTCAGGAACCTGAGGGCCACCCGGCCCAGGAATTCACCTTCCCCAGCAGAGGACAGATGGGGCGTCTTTCTCTGGCCAGGAATAGGAACCCTGATCCCAGGAAAGGAGAGCTCTCCTGGACTCCTGGCCCAGCCAGGCAGCCGTGGGCACCCTGTATGTGATGGAGCCAGAGCGGCTGGACCTTGGAGGGAATGTGTGCCTTACACCAGCCGTGTGTGGGGCAGGCGGGAGCAGCAGCCCCTGCTTCTTGGGGAGCAGTGATGTGTGTGGAAGGAAGGAGGCCGGGGGGCGGGGGGGAGCCTTCTCAGCCACACCACAGTCTCTCCCTTGGTCCTGAAACCAGCAGGAAGGGAGTCCTGAGGGCAGAGACAAGACTCCAGGAGGATTCCCATCCAAGGAAAGGAGGCCCGCAGCCCCTGGAGGGCACTGAAGCCTCCAGCCCACAGGCCATACACACAGGATCACCTCCGGCATTTCCTTAGCACATTGTCCATGTTCGTGTGTGGACAGTGATTGGCCCACTCAGTGCTGGTGCATTTTCAGAGGCAGACTAGAAACTGTCCAGTGCCTGCTAGTGGGACAGAGGACCCCCGCCCACAGAAGCAGAGGATGTCCCTTTTCCTCCAGAGCTGGGGGAGGCAGCCACTGTACTTGGGCAGGACCTGGTCCAGGTGTGTTGTCCTTTCTGAAGTCCCCGCGTTCAGTGGGCATCGTTGTGCCTGAGAAAGGTCCCCTCAGCCTTAGAGTCGGGAGCAGTGAGGGGCTGTCTCTGGCCCTGGCCCAGGATCACGACCCGAAACCATCCTGTCTTTGGGAAAACATGTCCCTCTCCCCTCCCCAGGTCCAGGACGCCCGGGATCCTGCAAGAGCTCTTCATTCGAGGAGTCCTGGAGAGCGTATGTGTCTCGTCAGCCCAGCAAGTGAAAGAACCAAACCCCAACGCTCAGGTTCTAACCGAAGCAGAATTTCCATGTACTCTTCAAGTCCAGATTTACTGTGTGCAGCAAGGACGCCTTCCCCTCCCCACTAGGTAAGTGGGTGCTGGGGAAGGGCTGTCTGGGCATGGGGACAGCCTCCTCCCCTCCTACGTGGCCTTGGGGGACCCCAGGGAAAGTCTTCCTTGCTCTCCTTCCCTCAGAGGGAGGGGCTGTCCTCGTGCTCCCAGGGCTCCCCACTGCGTCCCCACTCCTAAAGAACAGCCACCCATGGACCTCGTGTCAGAAGTGTGGTCTGCCACTGCTCCTGGGCTCCCAGCCAGGGGCCTGGCGGCTGCATGGAGGGGCTAGATTGCTTTTGGAGGGAGGGGTGCTCACTGGTGACCCTGCTCACCATCCCCCACAGTGGTCTGCAATCCAGGCTCTGTGCCCAGCGTAGGTCAATCACCAGCACCCCACATGCTCCTGCCATGGGAATGATCATTCAGCATCACCCCATTGCACACAGGAGGAGAGCGAGGCCCAGAAAGGGGAGGCAAATGGCTCCAGTCACAGGGCTCCTCCGCAGAGAAGCTGGAGGCCAGCCCTCCCAAGCCCCCGCTAGCCCACCCAGAGACTCCCTGAACCCAGAGTGAGCCCTCCCCTGCCTGCCCAGCCACTCACTGGTCCCTGAGTTTGATGACGGCCTGTTCTTCTTGGCTCTGAAGGTGTTGCTGGTCGACTAGGAGGGGGAGTCCAGCTGGCGGGACAGGCGGTAGCTACAGGACAGAGTGACACGTCTGAGCTAGCAGGAGCCACACTCTGGTCTCCCTCCCAGAGCCTGCCCGGGAGCTGGAATCTGGGTGCCCTAGGGGCCAGCATGCAACAGAGTCTCTGCTGACCAGGGAGCCATGGTTCCCAGGGAGAGTCCACTCTGTCCTCTCCCCACACCTGCCTGGCCTCACCTCTCCTCACTGTGGGGCTCTGAGACCCGGAACCAGTCCCCATAGGGCTGCTCAGTATCCAGCTTAATTTTGCAGCCCCTGAGCAGCTGGATTTCCTGGAGCTGGAGGGAGGACTGGCTGCAGTCAAGGACTGGGCTGGGGAGGATGCAGGGCCTCGTGGGGGGACAGGATGGGGCAGGGGCTCAGTTCTGGGGATGCTGCTCATGTCTAAAAAGGGCTGAAATCCCTGAATGCCCACGGGGTCCCTCATTATAGTAACAACACCCTCACACTCAGGCATCCTGGTGGTGGGCCCCTCCTCCCTGGCCTCCTTACCACCCCTCTGACTCTAGCCAGGGCTGCCACCAGGGGCAGGCTAGACCTCGTTCTAGGTCCTGCCAGGGAGACTAGGCAAAATGAGGAGAGGAGAAGGGGCGGACTGATCTTTTCCCTGCCCTGAGTCAGCCTCCATTGCTGCCTTCAGGTCCCCTGGCCCAGCCATGCACTTAGCTAGACCCTGGGAGGGAGTCTGCATTCCAGGCCAGCTGGGTGGGGGGCTATTCAGTGACCTTTGCGTCCCCAGATGTCCAACCCACCTGGCCTTGCACCCTGAAGCTTGCTGCCCAGGGTGGGCATGGTTCTGGGGCTCAGCGGACTCTGGGGCCACAGGGCACTCGGCAGTGGTGAGGGAACATGGGGGACCAGTCAGGTGTGGAGCCATGGGTCTCGTGCACGTCCGTCACAGGGCGGGGTCATGATACACGTGCTGTGTGCAGGTCCCCTGTGCACACCTGACCCTCTCAGTGGAGAGGCCTGTGTGCCTGGTACACCTGTCCTCCACCTACCCCAGAGGAGCGGCCACATTCAAGCATTTCCATGTCCAACCCTCAGGGACAGTTGGGAACCTGGGGTCCAGAGAGTCAGGGACTGGCCCAGGACAAATGAGGGGTGCAGAGTCCAAGGAGCAGGGCTTCTCTTCAGTCCTAGGCCAGCCTTAACCCTCCCATGAGGTTTGCTTTGGGGGTGAGAGCCCCTCAGATCCTCGGGGATAGCTCCCCACCCCATCCCATGCAGGGACATGACCTTGGGCATCCCCAGGCAGGTAGAGGCATGTGCACACACACACACACACACACACACACACACACACTCTGACTGCCCAGCTGGGGGTCAGAAGGGGAGGACACCCTGGGAGCGAGGTGGTGACAAAAAGAAGAAAGAGGTCAGAGAGAGCTGGGCCATGGGGGCAGGGGCATCAGGACTCCTGGCAATACCCCAGATCCATAGCATGGGGAGGGGAGACACACGAGGCTGATGGTCAGGGGGTCCCCAAGAGGCCCAGGGGGGTTGCCAGGGCACTGGGAGAGGACAGGGTCAGGGTCCAGTGTCCATCACCTCCCTGGGCACCTGAAAGTAGGAAGAGACACCCCCCCTAGTGCAGAGGGGGCTCAGCTTACTCTATGGTCAATTGGGCTGTAGAGACAGGCTGTCCCCAGGGTCCCACAGGCTTGTAGAAGAGCCTGTTGGCCTTGGATCTCCGTCCCTGACCCACTGTGCTCCCAGTCCTGGGAAAATGCTTTGTACTCCCTCGAGGTTCTTCTGAGCAGAGGGCAGCCTGGGGGCTTGGGGGGCTGAGGACCTGGGTATGCAGAATGTGGCAGAGCACTGACCACTGGTCGGGGGACCAAGGTCAGGACCCTCCTTGGTGCAGCCTCAGGGTTCCCATTTGGAAGAGGTTCCAGACTCAGTGCTCTGGGCATGGTGAGGAGGCCTGAGGAAGGAACTGAGCACCAGGACAGGAAAGGGAAACAGGGACAAGGGAGAGTTCTGAGGTTTCTCACATCGTCCCCGGAGCCCGCAGATCCTGCTCCTGTGAGACACTCAGAGACAGAGACAGAGACTGAACACAGGAGAGAGGGAACCAGGAGAAGTCACAGACTTTCCTCCATCAGCTTGGAAATGGGATCCCATCATTTTGCTCCATTCTGTTCCTTAGAGCGCAGTCACAGAGGCCATCCACCCTGGAGGGGAGGGGACTCCCCAGGGATGTGTGACCAGGATTCGGGAATGCCTGGGAACCACTGTGGAGACTGCCCCGCACATGGGCACAGACAAGGCCCAGGGACCTGAGCCTAAATCTAATGGGAGCCCCTGGAAGTCTGTGTCGTGAGAGGACAAGGTCAGAACCCATTCATTGCAACCTTCCCACGGGGCCTGGGACAAAGGGGTGGCTTTCCTGGACCCCAGAGCAGACCCAGCCCCTCTGAGCGTGTTCCATGCCCCGCCCAGCCCCTGGCTCATCCTTGCATTGCCAAGTGTGTGCCCCAGCCTCCTGTGATAGCAGATACGGAATGTATGTAGAGGTCCTACCCCTGATGGTGTTCCTAGAAGTAGAAGCCAGAACACCCCACTGTGCAGATGGGGAGCCTGGGGAGGCCCTGAGAGGCACAGGGTCTGTCCAGGGTCACGGCCCTGGTCACGAGCAGAAGCCCGGTCTGAAACCAGCTCTGTGTCGTCACAGCGGGGACACTGGCTGCACCCAGGCCCCCTGGGGGCTGTGGGTGGGCGGTGTGGGTGTCACTGTATGGATGGGCCATGGGGGGGAGGGTGAGCATAGAGCAGCTGGGGGAGGGGGGCCCTTGGGGGCTCTTGTAGGAGAAGGAAGTCGGGCAAGGGAGCCCCAGGCAGTGGTGACCTCACTTCCCTGACAACGGACCCCAACAGAATTTGGAACCCGGGTAACCAGGCACCCACATTCCAGAGCCAGCCCCCTGCCCAGCTCATTTCGTTGGAGATCCTCGAACGAAGAACATGTTTGCGTGTTGCATCCCCAAGTCTGGAGGCTGCAGGCTGAGGAAAGCGCGCCCTGCAAACACTTCCCCTCGCTGGGGATGTCGTGTCAGGGCTCCCCGACGCCTCTGGCCATTTGGCAGGAAGGACCGAAAGGTGACACCATGAGGCCCAGAGCCGGCCAGCCCAGCCCCACACACTCTGATCCGACTGTGCAGCCCCAGGTCCCCTCCCTGTGTGTGTGTGTGTGTGTGTGTGTGTGTGTGTGTGTGTGTGTGTGTATAAGAGGGGTCTTGTAGGGTGGGGCCACTCCGAGCAGGAGCAGGCTGATGAGGGGTCAATGTCCAGTGGGCAGGTCATGTTCACACCCCAGGTCAAGCCTGGCTGGGTGGGACAGGGTGTGTGGGGGCTACGCCCTTCTGCCCAAGGTTTATCCCGAGCCCTGCAGGGATGGGTCACTGCATCCCAGGTGCAGGGCTGTGCACGCACAGGTCTGTGTCTGATCTGGGAGCACCAGGGGGCCTGGGCAGGAGGACAGTGAAGACAGCCGGGCAGGGCTGTGATGCCTCTGGGCCGGCTACCGGTCCCTGTCTTTGCAGAAGGCCACGGATGACACTGAGAGGAAGCTGGTGGACACGCCCTCCTCTCCAGGAGCAGGGACAGGGGATCACCTGGGAAGGGTTCTGACTCCGCCCAGGCCACTGTCCCCAGTAGTCGTTCACTCAGTGAGTGTGATCCAGGAGCCAGAGCCCACGGAGGCCGAGCCCGAGGGTGAGAAGGCTGGGGCTGGGTGTGTGTGGTGTGTGGGGATGGGTCAGTGCTGGCCCCATGGGGAGGAGCCCCCAGAGGCTGGTGTGGGTCCAGGAGCAAGGACCGGGCTCAGAGCACCCAGTGGGTGGACTGCAGTCGGGGACACGTCCTGGTCAGGGTTCCTTCCTGGCTGCAGCTTCTCTGGGCGCCCCTGGGCTGGGTTCTGTCTCTGCAAAGGCCACGAGAGGCAGGCACATGGGTGAGCTTTTCTCCTCTCACAGCTGCTCCACCATCTGAGGAACTAGAGCCAGCTCCAAGTTTATGGGAAGCTCCAGAGGGAGGGGTGGTGCCTGCAGCAACTTCAGCAGGAGACCAGGAGCCAGCGGGTGACCTGGCACCTGCCCACGGAGAGCCTGAAGCTGTGCAGGAAGAGCCTGCTGGAGACCCTGCTGACGGAGAGCCTGCCCCTGAGCCCGGCACTGCTCCTGCCCCCACACCTGCCCCTCTCTGTGCTCCTGTTCTTGCCCCTGCCCGTGCCCCTGCCAGAGCCACTGCCCTTGCCCCTGCCTGTGCTCCTGTTCCTACCCTCCAGCTCTTGCCCCTGCTCCTGCCCCTTCCTCTACCCCTGCCAGAGCAGCTGCCCCTTCCCCTGCCCCTGCCTGTGCTGCCATTACTGCCCCAGAACAAGCTCATGCCCCAACTCTTGCCCCCTCCCCTGCCAGAACTGCTGCCCCTTCCCCTGCCCCTGCCAGAGACCCTGACCCTTCCCCTGCCCCTGCCTGTGCTGCTGTTCCTGCCTTGGACCCAGATCCTGCCCCACCTCCTGCCCCTTCCCCTGCCAGAACTGCTGCCCCTTCCCCTGCCCCTGCCAGAGCCGCTGACCCTTCCCCTGCCCCTGCCTGTGCTCAGGTTCCTGCCCCGGACCCAGCTCCTGCCCCAGACCCAGCTCCTGCCCCTTCCCCTGCCTGTGCTCAGGTTCCTGCCCCAGACCCTGCTCCTGCCCCAGCTCCTGCTCCTTCCCCTGCCAGAACTGCTGCCCCTTTCCCTGCCCCTGCCTGTGCTCCTGATCCTGCCCCAGACCCTGCTCCTGCCCCAACTCCTGCCCCTTCCCCTGCCAGAACTGCTGCCCCTTTCCCTGCCCCTGCCTGTGCTCCTGATCCTGCCCCAGACCCAGCTCCTGCCCCAGCTCCTGCCCCTTACCCTGCCAGAACTGCTGCCCCTTTCCCTGCCCCTGCCTGTACTCTGGCTCCTGCCCAGGACCCAGCTCCTGCCCCAGACCCAGCTCCTGCCCCAGCTCCTGCCCCTTCCCCTGCCAGAACTGCTGCCCCTTACCCTGCCCCTGCCAGAGCCACTGACCCTTCCCCTGTCCCTGCCTGTGCTCCTGTTCCTGCCCCAGACCCTACTCCTTCCCCAGCTCCTGCCCCTTCCCCTGACAGAACTGCTGCCCCTTTCCCTGTCCCTGCCTGTGCTCTGGTTCCTGCCCCAGACCCAGCTCCTGCTCCTTCCCTTGCCAGAACTGCTGCCCCTTCCCTTTCCCCTGCCAGAGCCTGTGACCCTTCCCCTGCCCCTGCCTGTGCTCCTGTTCCTGCCCCAGACCCTGCTCCTTCCCCAACTCCTACCCCTTCCCCTGCCCCTGCCTGTGCTCCAGTTCCTGCCGTGGACCCAACTCCTGCCCCTTCCCCTGTCCCTGACTGTGCTCCTGTTCCTGCCCCAGACCCTGCTCCTGCCCCAACTCCTGCCCCTTCCCCTGCCAGAACTGCTGCCCCTTCCCCTGCCCCTCCCAGAGCTGCTGACCCTTCCCCTGTCCCTGCCTGTGCTCCTGTTCCTGCCCCAGACCCAGCTCTTGCCCCAACTCCTGCCCCTTCCCCTGCCAGAACTGCTGCCCCTTCCCCTGCCCCTGCCAGAGCCGCTGACCCTTTCCCTGCCCCTGCCTGTGCTCTGGTTCCTGCCCTGGACCCAGCTCCTGCCCCTTCCCCTGCCAGAACTGCTACCCCTTCCTCTGCCCCTGCCAGAGCCGCTGACCCTTCCCCTGTCCCTGCCTGTGCTCCTGTTCCTGCCCCAGACCCAGCTCCTGCCCCTACTCCTGCCCCTTCCCCTGCTAGAACTGCTGCCCCTTTCCTTGCCCCTGCCTGTGCCCTGGTTCCTGCCCTGGACCCAGCTCCTGCCCCAGACCCAGCTCCTGGCCCAGCTCCTGCCCCTTCCCCTGCCCCTGCCTGTGCTCTGGTTCCTGCCCTGGACCCAGCTCCTGCCCTTTCCCCTGCCAGAACTGCTGCCCCTGCCTGTGCTCTGGTTCCTGCCCTGGACCCAGATCCTGCCCCAGATCCTGCCCCCTCCCCTGCCAGAACTGCTGCCCCTTCCCCCTGCCCCTGCCTGTGGTCCTGTTCTTGCCCCTCACCCAGCTCCTGCCCTGGATCCTGCCCCTGCCACTGCTGCTGACCCTGTCCCTCCCCTTGCTCCTGCCCCTGTCCCTGTTCTTGCACCTGTCCCTGCTCCTGTCCCTGCCCCTATCCCAACCCCTGTCCCTACTCCTGCTCTTGCAGGGCTCCCAGAGCCACATCCAGAGCCCACAGCCCTGCAGGGAGAGCTCCTTGTACAATTACCCTTAGTTCCTTCACCCGAACCCGACATCCCGCCAGAGTGTTTCATCCCCTCCCCCTATGTTCTTTCTCTCTGGTACATATTGACTGTTACTTTATCTTTTCATGTTCTGTATACTGTTTATTATTTGTTTTAAGTAAAATTACTTGTTTTCAATTGAACACGTCATGCACATTGAGTATATTCACAATGTTGTGCCACCCCACCAGAGAACATTGCTGCAGAATATCTCCTTCCCCAAAGGAGTCCCTGAACGAGAAGCCCTCCCTGCCCATTTCTCCCCCAGCGCACACCCTCAAAACCCCTAAGCTACTCTGTTTCTTTACCTGTTTCGGATGTTTCTGTAAGTGGAATCACAATAGGTACCTTCGTGTCTGCCCACCTATTTTCAAAGGGGACTCTTTTTTTCTGTGTTTATCTGACATAGCATTTCCCTTATTCGATACTGAAGTCCCCGATGGATTACAGATCAGACATAATCGTAGAGACCACTTTAGGAATTATGGGCACAATCTCAGGGCCGAGACCCCTGTTCCTGCTGGGACACCACGGCCTGACCTCAGACAGGAAACAGCTGGCTCTTCCTGTGACCCACACAGAAACCAGGGAAATGCAGAAAGCTAGTAGACACACCACAAAGGGCAAAAGCATTGCTCACAACCCAAGGCCAGAGAAAGGTTTCCCCTGCCTCTGGTCCAAACTGTGCTCCAAGTCACTGGGTTCCACAGGGACAGAGACCAAACACATGCAAGTCCAAGGGGGAGGATAGGCACGCGGGGAGTATGTGTCAGAGATGCGGGAGCTCCCGGGGAAGGACTCCGGCAAAGGAAACCCTACGGAGGCAGCACTGGTCACCCTCAGACTGGCAGGTGTCTGGTCTGGGGACCAGCAGCCCTGGGTAGAATGTGAGGACACAGAAGTCCCCCGCAGGTCCCCTGGAGAGAAGGGTGATGGGCAGCCCTGTCTGGGAGAACAGTGAGCCGCACCCACCCCAGGTCACAGGTGCACCCATGACCTAGCACGCTCGTCCTCGGACTCACCCCTGAAAACTCTCACTCAGTTTTTCACAGATGTATTTTCAGGAGTGTTCTTCACAGCAGTGGTGGAGAGAGCAGGCTATGCACCAACACTAATGCCCAAGGAGATGGATGGGATCCTCGGTCCCAGTCCTCATGATAGGATGCCCTGTAGCTACTGTCACAGCTTCCTCTGGGGCACAGGATCTGGGAAGCCCTCCTGAGACTCCCCTCCTGCCACCCTGGTCCTGGGAACATTCAGAATGGTCTGAGGAGGAGGTGGAGAGGATCCAGGATGACAGCAGTTCCGAGGAGAAGGATGGTCAGCACTGGGAGGACAGTTGGACGTGCCCTGAGCCACCATCCAGGGCCCGGACTATGATGCCCTCGGACCTCACCCCAAATAATGGCTCCTGATGTAGGGACCCTAATTCCGTGGTTTCACTCCCTCCCTCCCTACATCATTTATTCACTCCATCATTCATTCCCCCCCCCACACCTCTTTCCTTCCCCTCCACCCCTTCCATCCTCCCTCAGGCCCTCCCTCATTCAGCAGAGGATCTGGGGTCCCTGCTGTGTACTGAGCACTGGGGCTTCATCAGTGAGCACCCCCCAACCCATGCAGTCACATCCACTGTGGGTGGTGACAGGGGCCAGTCCTCAGGGTGAGCAGGGGTGATGAGCACCAGGAATCTGCTCCTGAAAACAGAGACGAGTTGCGCAAAGAAAAGAATGGAGAGACCCATGCTTAGCACTTCCTCTAGAAAAATCTAGTCTTGAAAAGTAAGTATATCCTAGACTTGATGCAATGTGAGTTCTCATGGCAGGTACGCACTGATTCCTAGACCCAACGAAGAGTAAATCATCCAGTGTTGATGGGGGTTTGTGACACACCTTTTCTGACCAAATGACAGTGATTCAGCCAACATCTCCAGGACCTCTGAGTCTTCCCAAGGCCTCTGCAATCCTCTGATTCTTCCATCGACCTCCTTGGGAAGCTCTGTTGCCTTCCTTGTCGCCTGCCTCTTCTGGAACCCTCTGTGGCCTCCCCACCAGGGCCACCCTCACCAGGATTTCCCGTGACCCATGGCTAGGTGCCTGCATCCTGTGCTGGGCCCCACGAGCCCCGTGCTTTGTGCAAGTCCTGTGTGCTCACTCTGGGTCACTTGGCATCTCCCCTTGCAGCGGGCTGCATCTTCCTGCGCTGGGTCTCCTCTGAGCAGTCTGTGAGGCCGGACTGTGCCCATGTCACGGGCACTGAATCGCGAGTCTAGAAGGTCCAGATGACCCACTCCCAGTCCCAGCATGTACAGAATGGGCCGAGGGTGGTTCCCAAGCAGAGGAGGACTTGGGCCCAGAGGGCCTGAGGGAGGGCATGGCATAGTGAGCCTGCAGAAGGAGAGCAAGCACCGTGGCGGCCTGGGTGCTCAGGCCTGCTGGGAGACCAGGTCCCACATGCACTGGCTCTGTCCCCAGGACTGGAGGCCATCAGGGTATCCACACTCCCAGGCTGCAGGCTGGCAGTGACTTGCAGGGGGAGGCACCACTGGTACAGGAGAGAGCCCTCCACAGGGAGGAGGGGGCAGGCGCTCCCCCAGCAGCTAGAGGAACTCAGGGTGTCCACATTCCCAGGCTGCAGGCTGGCAGTGACTGGCAGGGGAGGAGGCACTGCTGGTGCAGGAGAGAACCCTCCACAGGGAGGAGGGGGCAGGCGCTCCCCCAGCAGCAGGTGCACTGGGGAGGGCTGAGGGGGCATCAGCAGACAGCAGTGGCTGCAGCTGGGGTCTCCACACAGGCCCCTGCCTCAGGCCCAGCATGAGATTGGATGGCCTTTGTCCCCGAAACACAAAGTCTGGCCCAGGACCCCTCCCTCAAGTCCCCACTCCCAATCCTTTGTACTCAACTCAAGTGACAAGAAATGGCCAATAGTTTAGGTGGTGTTGGGTGCACAGGGACATTTGCTTTTCTGGCCCATGCTGTAACACTGCTGTCATTTTAAAGATCTCAAGGCTTTGATTCAAATACTGTAGGAAGATAGCTTTGTAGCTTTCTGGAAACTCTGTGCCTTGCAGCCCTCCCATCCCACCAGCTCTGCTCAGAATCCCTCCAGGCCACAGACCCACAGTCTTGGGTCCTCAGATGGCCCAGACGATGTGATCCAGGTGGGGCAGCAGGACACACTGCGGATTTCAGCAAACCTCCCCCCCCAAGAAAGTGAGGGTACCACTGGGCGAGCTGTCTGAAAACAGCCAGGTCAGGGTTCCAGGAAGACACCAGAGGCACAGGAGGAACTGGGGAGCATCTGAAGGTCAGGTGGGGACAGTCAGAGCTTCCAGGCCCTATTCCCTAACACTCCTCATCACTCAGCCTTTCTTCCAGTGAATCTGCTTGGTTTCTGTTTGCCCCAACTGTTACCCGTTGCCCTGGGCAGCAGAGACTCACATATGCCTTTAAACGTTTAGGACATCGAGCGCCCTCCAGTAGCCACCTCACTACAGTTGGTGGTAAGCAAGAAGTCACCGAGGTCTCCAAGGGTCTGGACTTGGTGTTTCCCTCTTCTGAGATGGGGACACCTGTGGAAGGTGCAGGTGGCCGGCTGGGGGTGGGGGGCAGGCACCTGACATGGACAGATGGGGTAGGTGAGGCCCAAGGCCCCGGGGGGGTGTGTCCGGCATCTGCACTGAATAGGTCTTCAAAGCTGCAGATTGGTTGGGATCATCTTCAGGCTGAGAAGGAAGATGAGGGGAGCAGAGGGGAGCAGAGGAGGCTCAGCTTAGACAGGAGAGGGCGGAGCCACTCCTTTGGGGGAAAAGTGGGTCAGGTCCAGGCTCATGGGGACAGACCTTAGGCCACTGTGTTACGTGAAATAAGCCAGCCCCTAAAGGACAGATACTGGAGGACCCCACTCGTGAGGGACGGAGAGCATTCCAATTCACAGAGGTGGAAGGAGCTGCTGGGTGCCGGGGCTGGGGAGGGGGAATGGGGGTTAGGGTCTCGTGGGTAGAGGTTCAGTTTGGGATGACGATGAAGTTGTGGCAATGGATGGAGGTGGCAGGTGCAGAGCAGTGAATGTACGTATTGCCACTGAATTGTACCCTGAAAAGTGCTTAACAGTATCAGTCGTATGTCCACTACACCACAATAGGAAGGTAGTGAGTCAGGAGGACGGGGCGATCGCGAGTCCCAGGAGGGCCCTGGAGCAGGGACCCTGTATCTTGGTTCTCACTCTCACACTCTGCCCCTTGTTGGTGACCGAGCTCACAGTAGGCACTCAGTGAATGCTTGCTAACACATAGTGCAGAGAGAGTCCACAAGTGCAAACCCTCCAGTGGGCACTGAGGGATCCCAACAGGACGCGCATCCAGACAGAGCCAGTGCCCACATCTCACAAACACCAGCACAGAAATAGCCATTTAAAACCAAGGCAGGAACCAGAAATAACCCAGAGGGCTCCATGCTCCTGGAGGCCGTGCTAGCGGTCACAGCCTCTGGTGGTCAGGGGACTGGGGGTCTGAGAGGTGACTCGGCGCACCCCTGACCCTGAAGGCCCATGGCTGCCGCGAGGTGCAGGGACTGGGAGGAAGACCCAGCCAGGGCCCGTTCTGGCTCCAAGGCTGCTGCAGGGCTGCTCCCAGCTCACCAGGCGATGTCTGTTTAGAACCAGGGAGAAAACATTTTCCCTCAATTGTTCTTTTTAAAGATGGTTGCTCAGCATTGACACAGAAAAACATTCGACATAAAACTGGAGCCGTTCGCAGCTGCAAATGACCCAGAAATGATCGAAATGCACTGACCACAAAGAAAGGAACTTGTGCCCCAGGCAGGCCTCCTGTGCATGGGGGCAGCTAGAGGTCCTGGACATGCCCGAGCGGGCAGTGCTGGACTCCACAGTTGAGGGGACAGAAGAAGGAATCTGCTCTTATGGCTCCGCTCAGAGAGGCCACCCTGACGGAGACGGGGCGAGCCCCTCATGCGTTCTGGATGCCCTGGTGATTCTTGGGCACTGCCCGAATCTCAGCATCTTCATGACCCGGGTGGGGGAGGGCAGCCCAGCAGCCTCAGGTCCCACGTGGCCTCCGGGGCTTGGTGGGCTTGTGGTTCAGGTGGCTCTTGTCAGGCCACATGGCCTCCATGCCATTGGCCAGGTCGACCCCCATTGCCTGGTGACAGGCCAATGTCAGTCAGTGAACCTCCACCACTGACCCCCCCAAAAAGGCCCCCATATAGTAAAAGTTGCCCTGGGGCCTGGGGATGAGGGCCTGGGACTGCAGCCGGCGCGCATAGCTGAAGTTCTCATTGGCCACCCAGTAGAAACTGGGGTACAAAGTGACAAAGGGGGGGACAGGATCTCCACACCCACGTGGTCGCGGAACTTCATGTCCACATCCGCGCACACCAGGTCGTCCACCTCACGGAGGAAGCGCTGCTCACAGAGGCGGCTGATCATCGCCATGTGCTGCATGGACACATCCTGCCAGCACGGGGCGCCACGGACCTCGAGGACCACCACCCTCCGGCCTTCCTGGAGAGGCACAGAGGCCCAGCAGCTGGTGGTTGGTGAAGACGTACTAGGTGACCCTGTGTCCACCATGAGGAGCACCACCCTCCAGCCTTCCCGGAGAGGCACACAGGCCCGGCAGCTGGTGGTTGGTGAAGACGTACTAGGTGACCCTGTGTCTGCCATGAGGCACCGTGGACCTTGAGGACCACCACCCACTGGCCCTCCCGGAGGGGCACACGGACACGGCAGCCAGCTGGTCAGTGAAGATGTACTAGGTGACCCTGTGTCCACCATGAGGACCACCGCCCTCCAGCCCTCACAGAGGGGCACACAGGCACAGCAGCCAGCTGGTCAGTGAAGACCTAGTAGGTGACCCTGTGTCCCACCATGAAGTGCTTCTTTGCCGTCTGCAGGACCAGCTCCAGGAAGACCACATAGCTACAGGGACAGGGGACAGGGTGAGAGGAGGGTCACTGCCAGAGGGTGGCCACAGGACCCCGAAGCTGAGGGCCATAGACCTGTGTACCTTCTTCAAAGGGTCAGGCCCTGGGCTGCTTTAAGCAACAGCCACTCTCCAGGCCTCTCCTGAGTGAGTCTGCCCATGGGGCCTCCCTACCTTCTGCTCCCAGAGATGGGGGCCATCAGCACCCCATCTTACAAAGGGGTGCCTAAGGCTTAAGAGGTTGGAAGCCCATGCAGCCCCACACGGGCTCTAGCATGCTGGAGCCAGGAACACTCCCCCTGTGCTGAGCTCCCGGGCAAACCCCCAGGTCCTGTCCCCACCTGCCAGGAGTGGCACACCTTGGGGCACAGCCCTTGTTTCTATGCCCTACAGTCTGGGTAGAACCAGCAAGGCCGGCCACCTGCCCCAATTTGTTTTGAGTGAGATGTCACTGGCCCCCACAGAGCTGTCTCCACCTCCTGTAGGGTCCTCCCTTGAAGGCTACTGGGCATCCTGCTGACAAGGTCCTCAGTAAACCACTGGTATTCCTAGGAGGGGTCACCCTCGAACTCCCCCAGGTCAGGAATCAGGTCCAGCCCATGGTCAGGGAAGGGAAAAGAGGAACTCTGGAAGAAGAAGGAGCTTGCTTAGGCCCCAGCCTTGAATCCAAGGGTGTAAGCTTCCAGGTCCAGGTCTACATCTCCCCAGACAAGAAGTTGGGAGTCTTGTCCAACCGCCTCACATGACTGGTCCCCCTTTGAGGGGACTATCTGCTCCCCACCATAGGGACAGCAGCTCCCCCATCATCAGGCAAGTTTGGTGAGCCCCTCTGAGACTGATGTTTTATGCAGACACTAAGGCTACGTCCTTACACCTGCCCCATCACGGACAGGTTAGCAAATTGCTCACATCGGGAAGGCGGGCACTACATTTAAATAGCGGACAGGCACATTCAACCAGCAGACATGAGTCAGGTCCTCAGGGGGCAATTCGGGGCCCAGCCAATGGGGAAACAAGCCAAACATGAAGCAGGGGGAGAGAAGAGTGCTCCTGGCAGAGGGCACAGTGAATGCAAAGGCTTGGACTCAGGCCTGAGGCACACGTGGGACAACCACACCCCTGGGTGGCCCACAGAGGGGCAGGCCGTGGTGGGAGGGGTGAGGCTGCAGAGGATGGGCAGGAGGGGAGCAAACCACAGAGAGGCCCAAAGGTTATGTTCCGAAAAGATCACTCTGGTTACTGGAGGTGAATGGGCTCTGTGCGGAAGAGGACAGGGAGACCCCTAATCCTAACCCTAACCCAACCATAACCCTAACAACCCGTAACACCAATCCTAACCACTAATACCAACCCGAATGAAATCATCACAAAATCAGCAAATACATCCCTACACCTGTCTTAAAATAGATGTAAGAAGCCTGATCAGAAAAATTGCAAAACCAAGAGCTCTTAAATATATTGTACATCATAAGTGTCTCTTCACAAACATCTCAAAGGTTGTTCAATATACGGAAAACAAGCAATGTTATACTCCGCAATAAATTTTTAAATAAAAACATGTGGTCATATTAATTGATGCAGAAAAGGTTCTAACCAAAATCCAATGTCTGTTGCTGATATAAACACTCCTGAAAGCAGGAATAAGGGGTAATCTTTTTCAATAAATCTATAGCAAGCACCATGCTCAAGTCTGAATATTGACAGCTCTACTCTGAAATCAGGAACAAGGACAGATGCTGGCTTTCACAGAAGGACAGACACTGTGTGATTCCACCTGTATGAGGTGTCTAGAGATAGAAAGTTGAACGTGGCTGCAGGGCTGAGAGGAAAGGGGAATGGGGAGTTAGTGTTTCATGCATACAGTCTCCCTCGGGGAGAAAGAAAAAGTTCTAGAGAATGATGTACAACCATGTGAACTCAGCTAAGGCCAGAGAACTGTGACCCTGAAATGTTTTAAGTGGTAAATGTTACTATGTTTAGTCACAGTGAAAAAATGAAGGACTGATGCATGTCGCCACGTGGACGGACACTGAAAACAGCCCAAGCGACATAAGCCATCCAGACAGGCCACCCAGATTGGAGCCATCTGTGCTCCTTAAGTCCATCAGGGTTGTGCAAATACGGGAAAGTCTCGGGAGCAGTTGCAGAAGAAGAAAACTGGATCCGAATGGAGCAGGACATTTCAGACAGTGGGGCAGGTGGCGACAGTTCAAGTGGACCTGTGGTCTGGATTATAATATGGAAACCGCGGTGATTTCCTCATTCAGGGCTACGTGGTGGTTCCGCGGGAGCCTGTCCCTGTTCGGGGTAAAACGCACTGAAGTATCCCGTGTGAAGTGGCAAATGTGGTAAAGAAACGACAGCTGGGGAGTCTGAGTGTGGAGATAAAGCGTATTTGTTCTGCTGTGACAGGTTCACTGCACCTTGAAATCACCACAGAGTCAAGTACTCTTACAAACAACCAGGTCAGCACCAGGTCACAGGAGCAGAGACCACATCAAGCTTCCTGATAGAGGCCACGTCCTCCCAGACCAAGTTCACCCACCGCAGAGAGGCCACTCGCCAGGGTAGGAGGCCACACGTTAGCAAGAGACTTGTGGAAGGATGACATCGGCGGCCCCTATGTTCTGGGTACAGGAGAAGTAGCGGGATCTGGAATTTCCACAACACTCCACCAAAAACTGGTTAGAACTGTGAAAATGCATGAAGGGAAGGCTCAGTCAAGTGGACTGGGGTCGCCAAGAAGGGACACTGGGCGGGGGAGCCGACCATTCAGTATCAGTTACAGAAACAACTATCAATTACAGACCCCACATTAGAACCCCCCACAGCAGAGACTCATCAGTCACAGGCCCCAAAGGGGAAGACGCAGGTTTCACCTCATCCCAGAAATCACCACCCCTGCAGCTCAGCGGGTGAGAACCCCCATCACCCCGGACCCCGCTTTTCTCCAGGGGACTTTCCTTCAGAACAACCCTCCCAACTTCCTCCTCCTCCTCCGGGAAATACCGAACAGGACACAGCCCTGTCCTCGGACACCCCCGAGACACCGACGACAGATGTCGGGGGAGACGGACAGCCCTGTCCTCGGACACCCCTGAGACACCGACGACAGATGTCGGGGGAGACGGACAGCCCTGTCCTCGGACACCCGTGAGACACCGACGACAGACGTCGAGGGAGACACGCGGGGACGGAAAGACCGACGCCGTGAGAACACCTGCTCTCCCCACAGCCGTCTGTCTGCAGAGCGCGCGCTGTCGCTACCGAACCTCCAGACACGGAACCGACAGCCCGGACCGGGTGTGGATGCGGGGAGCATCCTGCGGGGCCGAGGCCCGGGGAGCACTAGCAGCGGGTGGGCGGCCGGAGGCTCCCAGACTGCAGACTGCCTGCGGAGCCCCCGGAACCGGATCCGTGTGCGCGTAAACACGGACCCGCGGACCAGCCCAGCGGATCCGAGCCCAGAGAGGGGAGACCCCACAGCCCCGCGCACAGCCCCGCCAGCGACCCCACGGCACCGCACACGAAGCCACGGAAACCCCACCGTCTACACTGCGCGCCCTGCCTCGGCGGGCTCCTGTGAGCACGGACCCCTTGGCAGTCCCCGCTCAGACGGCTTCTCCTCACCTTCTCCTCCCGCGGCGGGTCCTGAGCAGACCCGGGTCCTGTGGGTGTGGACGCGGAAACACGTCCTCCACTGCGGGTCCTGTCTGTGTGTACGCGGCCCCACATCCTCCACAGCGGGTCCTGAGGAGGCCGGACTCCTGTCAGTGTGGACGCTGCCCCACGCCCTCCACAGCGAGTCCGGGGGAAGCCAGGCTCCCGTCACAGGTCTGCCCATGCCCGGCTGCTGGGTGGGACCTGGGGTCCTGCGCCCTCTGCAGGCGGTGGAGGCAGTGCAGGACTAGGTGAGCTCACCGCTCAGTGGAAGCACCTGCTCCCTCCCTGGGTCCAGCTGAGTCCATTTAATTTTGGAAATTCAAGCAGAATGGAGCCCAATATCCCCCAACTTCTCCAAAAATAGTTAAGGAACAATTAATTGGAAACAATATGGAATGACAATAGTCCCTGACCCAACCAGTGGCACTGAACATGACCCTGGTCCTGACCCTGATGCAGACCCACACTCTGACCTGAACTTGATCTCAAGCCTGGCCCTGACCCCAATCCAAGACCCTAACCCTAACCCCCAACCCTAACGATGTTCACAATAATCAAAAGGTAGAAATCATGCAAATGTCAATGGTGAATGCATAAACAAAGTGTGGTTAAGGGTTTGGGTTTGGGCTCGGGTTCAGGTTTGGGTCAGAGTTCTAGATCAGGGTTTGGGTTTAGAACCAGGGTGAGGGTAATGGTTAGAGTTAGAGTTTAGGGCTTGGGCTTATGATTTGGGGTTTAGGATTTAAGACTTAGGGCTTAGGGGTTAAAGTTCAGGGTCAAATTTGAAATTTGGGTTCTGGCTAGGGTTTGGGTCCAGGGTTCAGGGCTTGGACTCAGGGTTTGGGTTCAGAGTTCGGTTGTGGGGTTCAATTTCAAGTTTGGTATTCAGGGCTCCAGTTTGGGGTTTAGGGTCACGTTAAGTTTTAGGGTTAAATTTAGGGGTTAGGGTTAGGTTTAGGGATTACATATATTCTTTGGCTGTCATCATGGACACAAAATTTCTATCTGAAGTTTATAAATCTGAAATCTATTTAGTCTGGGTGTCAAGAGGTAGTTCAGAATCTCGGATCACAGAAACTGCCTATTGACAGCATTCTGATCCTAGAGTCTCCCAGTCACCCAGAAGCTGCATTTTTCTTGGCTCAAACATACTGTTGGCAGAGAAGGGCCAGCCGGTGCCAAATTTGGGATGATTTCACAATAGTAGAGGTGTGAAACCAAATATTGTGGAAATGTTCATGGAAAATGAAACAGGAGACAAATAATTTGTCCACTCCTGATTCTTCCACAATAACCAAGACCAAGTTCCCAGTAGAATCTGATAATGTTCCCTAGGAAGGACTATGGACTCATTACCAGTACCAAAAGAGGGCCCCTTCCCCTGGTTTAAACTAAGAATCACAGGAGGATACTTCCTATTTTGTTGTCAAAAATAAAATTTTACTAATAATTATTTGGATGTGCCAGTGTGCATTTGTGGAAGCATTCCCAACATTTTCCATACCCAAAGTTTCATCAATACACGGATAAAATGCAGGCAACATTGTAATGCACTGCTCATTGGATTACCAAGTACAAGGAGGGCTATTAGTAATGATAAAAATATATCTATTATTAAACTCAGAAAAACACTCTTTATGGGCACTTAATGAGGATACCTATTAATAAGATCTAACATCTCATCATACGGAATTCACCCATAAAAATCAACAAGAACAACAGCCTGCTGACCACTGTAACCACCCCACCATTTACCTGTAGGCCTGTAATACACACTCCAACCGCTAGAGACACACTTCTCAGCCGCAGAACGGGACTTGCCCACTCTCGGGGGACCAAATATTACAGCGATGTAAAAAAAATCCTACTCCTTGGAAAGCTCAGCCGTTAGGACAAAGTCACAGAAACCACACCCACGACTTAATAAAGGACAGACATCTCGTTAGCTGGATGCTGCAGATCACCACCGCTCTCACGAAGCAACCCCACAGTGGACTCCAGATCTGTCCTCTTCCCAGGATTACGAGGTGCACCACATTCTTCCAATACTCCAGCCTTAGAACAAACCTTTAACTGTCCTCGTCAGTCCTGTGTGCAGACTCACAGTGAGTCCTGTGAAAGCCAGACACCTTCTTGAGAGCACTCAGCCTCTCACGCCTATCCCAGCAGATGGAGGGTGCCGCTCTCCCCGACGTCTGTACCAACTAGAAAATACTTGGAACAAGTCTTGCCATACTCCATGCAAAAGGCATATTCTTCATCTGCAAAATTATTGATGGTGAACCACCACGGATTCCTCGCAGCTTCTTGAACCTAGGTAAATTAGAGATATAGATTGGTCAGAGCTATTATCCTCAATCCCCATAACCCCAGCCCTCCAACACACACACACACACACACACACACACACACACACACACACACACATACACACACACACCATTACCTTGTGCATTCCAGACCCGTTTCCATCAACTTTGCTCATTCTCAGCCACTGTCTCTGCAGATTAGTACAGTAGTACCGAGGTGCCGGGACTGAGGTGCTAGGTACTAAGCCAGCACCTTGGACTCACTCACTACCAGAAATTAATACTCGTTTTATCAACAAATGCATCTCAGAAGACATTGCCACCACGGCAATTAGAGAAGTCATTACAACACAGGACCTAACAACCTGTGCCAGTCTCCGCGGTCCCACTCCCTGGCTCCAGCGATTGGCTCATCCATGGGCATGTGACCTGGTCCCAGCCAATGAGGTGACAGGAACCTCGGGTCTTGACCTGCAGAGTAAAGCTTCCCGTGGACCACCCAGGCCAGGGGCTTCTCCATCACGACTGCAGAAGCATCCGAGGCATGACCAGTGCCCGCGACCCAGAGGGCCCAGGAAGCCAGGTGCTCGAAAACATTGCTGAGGGCTGAATCAAACTCGACCTGAAGCCCACACTTACTAAGTCCTCCACTGACTCACAAGATCCATAAATGTCCTCACGGTCTGGGCCTGAACGAGGTGACCGTCTGTGAGGTATATAACCCGGAAGATATACCCGCCAGGCAATGGGGACATATTCAGCAAAACAATACCTACACGTAATTCAACACAGACGAACATCTCGTGGCAAGCTCGAGAAATACAGATAAATGCAGGGGAATTTCTGGGGTGTTACTTGTTGGCCAATCTCGCTATCATCCTTTTTTCCTTTCAAATTTAGGGGCCGGGGTCAGGCAGGGACCCCCCGGTGTATGCCCACTCTGCCATTTGAAAACAAGAGCCCTCTCACCCATCGTCCATCAGGTTGCAAATCTGGGGTGTGGGCAACTACCACCCATGGACCAAACGTGACCTCCCCCTGTATTCTGTAAACAAAGCGTGGCTGGAACACAGCCACACACATTAGTTATGTGCGGTCTGTGGCTACTTTCGAGCCACAGTGCGAGAGTAGAGTCATTGTCTGAGAGACCACATGGATTGCAACACCTAACAGAAAATCTTTACAGAAGACGTCACAGAAAACTCTGTGCCGATCCCTGTTCTAAAGATGATATTATCACGTCACTCCTTTGAATAGAACGTAGAGCCTTCTGGGTTAAATCTCATTTCTTTAAGCCCATAGGCAAGGACTTCCATCATTTTAGCCAGAGCTCCATATCCATCCTCCTCTGTTTATACCTTTAATGGCACATCTACATGTCTGCAGCACAGTGGGAATTCACTGTAGTTTACATGGTAGTGATGCTCAGAGACAGAGGTGTGAGTGTGAGCGTGTGAGTGTGAGCGCGTGTTCACTGTTTGCTAGCCACGGTATGCAAGTAGAATACAATACAGTAGCAGGCTTTCTGTCTCACAGTAACGGCCACGTTATGTGGTTACGTAATGATATCAGAAGGAATCCAACTCACAGAACAAACTTCATGTGGGAGGACTCTCACATCCCTTGTCCTGGGCACCATGCTCCACCGAGGCTGGGGGCACACCCTGCCCATCAGGGTTTTGAAGGATGCCTGCTGTTCCAGGACAAAAGATCCCAAAACCATTCATCTACCTGTCATCCAGCCAGGCAGCAGCGAGTACTCCCAGCAGAAAGGACAGACCGAGAGACAACGAATGACAGCATGGTGTGAAAATGCCACTACAGGGGGTGCTCAGGAGGACTGGGGGTGTGCAGGGTCGGCAGAGCAGGGGGCAGGGGGACCAGGAATGTTCCAGGAGGATGGTCACAGCTGTGTCACTACAGGGGGTGCTCAGGAGGACTGAGGGTATGCAGGGTCGGCAGAGCAAGGGGCAGGGGGACCGGGAACGCTCCAGGAGGATGGTCTCAGCTGTGTCACTACAGGGGATGCTCAGGAGGACTGGGGGTGTGCAGGGTCGGCCGAGCAGGGGGCAGGGGGACCGGGAACGCTCCAGGAGGATGGTCACAGTTATATCTTTGTGTGGTTACATGTGTCAGTGTGACCGTGCATTGGCCAGACTGGAAATGACAGGGCCAGAGAGGGCGGTGTCACTGAAGAGTTGAACAGGCACCAGGAAAAAGCAACTGCTGTCCTGGCCCAAGACTTCAGCCAGCACCTTGGGATCACCCAGGTCTGCTCTGGCCCTCTGTTCCCCCTGTACCACCATCCACCAGGACAGCTCTGGGCAAAACTGTGTCACCAACCTCCCACCCTCTGCCCCACTCACCTCAGGCCTGGCCAGACCCAGACCACCAGGGACGCCTACCATCCTTGCAGTGAGAGACCAAAGGCTGTAAGCCCCTCCAAGCTGGCCAGACCTCTGGGGTTCCCCACACACACCCCTGATGGTGGTGAAGGAAGTACAGCTGGAATCTGCTCATCTCACCTTCACTGAGAAGAAACGGATCCTACCCACAAGACATACTTTACATTTACACTCTAAAAAACACGTTTTCTTAGGCACTTTCACGCCAAACTGTCTGCTGCAAGGCAAAAGGTCAGTGACGAGATTTCCTTCAGTACGATTTCATTGTACATGCTTATATGAGTCCCTAAAGCTGGGTGTGTGTGACATGAGGTATGCAGTTTCCCATTTCCTTCAAGTCTGAGCTACCGAGGGCTGAGCACACTTAGTATGTATTTTTGTTGCTTTCACAGTATGATGACTTTTCTCACCTTTATCTCCAGACCCAAGGACAGGGAACAAAGGCAACACAGATCTGCACACTTTGACATGTCATCAGAACCCTGAAAACCCAGGTTCTCACAGGAGCTGAAGGTTAAGGACCACGGTGACAGAAAGGGGAGGCAGATAGCAAGTAACCAAAAGAAAATGTCACGTGTCCACGAGTGGCCACCTTCTCTACCTGTCGGAAGCAAGCCATGCCTGACAGGAGGGAGCCACAGCTGGACCTGGTCCCTCCGTGTGGGCTGCTCTTGAGAGCAGCAGAGGATGTGCTGAGCTGGGTGTGGGTGCAGCGGGGAGATGGGCAGCTGGCCACAGAGGCCACCTGCCAAGTACCCATAGGACAAGCTCCCGGTCCTCAGCTAAGGCTAAACAATAATTATGTTTATTTACATATTTACTGAGACAGGTAAGGTGCTCAGTGCTTTGAGTGACTATATTCTCTCCCATTTTATTTTCTAAAAATACACTTTATAGAGGTAGGATTGACATACAAAAAGCTTTACATAATTAATGCATGCAACTTGACCCGAACCCTAATATCTAGTTAAGATATATTCTGATTTAGAATACGGCTCATAAATTATTTGATGGTTTTTAGGAGTTAGGGGATCCAGGGACCAAACTTATTCTATCTTACTCTCCCTTGAATTTGACAGGTTGAAACACCCTCTGCCACATGCAATCTGGAGAGTGGCCACACAGGGGCAACAGTGAGTACACATTAGCGCAAACAGCGCTCAGAAAGAGGAATGGGCCCCGAATCGCCAAGGAACTGTTGAAAAGGAAAAACAAAGCTGGGGGCATCACAATGCCGGATTTCGAGCTGTACTACAAAGCTGTGATCACAAAGACAGCATGGTACTGGCACAAAAACAGACACATAGACCAATGGAACAGAATAGAGAACCCCGAAATGGACCCTCGGCTCTTTGGCAGCTAATCTTTGATAAAGCAGGAAAAAACAGTCAGTGGAAAAAAGACAGTCTCTCCAATAAATGGTGCTGGAAAATTGGACAGCTACATGCAAAAGAATGAAACTTGACCACACTCTCACACCATACACAAAGTATAAACTCCCAATGGATGAAAGACCTCGATGTGAGACAGGAATCCATCAAAATCCTAGAGGAGAACATAGGCAGCAACCTCTACGACATCGGCCAAAGCAGCCTTTTTCATGACACATCCCCAAAGGCAAGAGAAACAAAAGATAAAATGAACTTGTGGGACTTCATCAAGATAAAAAGTTTCTGCACAGCCAAGGAAACAGTCAGAAAAACTAAGAGGCAACCCACGGAATGGGAGAAGATATTTGCAAATGACACTACAGATAAAGGACTGGTATCCAAGATCTACAAAGAACTTCTCAAACTCAATACATGAGAAACAAATAATCAAATTATAAAATGGGCAGAAGATATGAACAGACACTTTTCCAATGAAGACATACAAATGGCTAATAGACACATGAAAAAATGTTCAAAATCATTAGCCATCAGGGAAATTCAAATGAAAACCACACTAAGATACCACCTTATGCCAGTTAGAATGGCAAAAATTGACAAAGCAAGAAACAACAATTGCTGGAGAGGATGTGGAGAAAGGGGATCCCTCCTGCATTGTTGGTGGGAATGCAAGTTGGTACAGCCACTCTGGAAAACAGTGTGGAGGTCCCTTAAAAAGTTAAAAATTGAGCTACCCTATGACCCAGCCATTGCACTACTGGGTATTTACCCCAAAGATACAGACGTAGTGAAGGGAAGGGCCATATGCACCCCGATGTTCATAGCAGCATTGTCCACAATAGCTAAATCGTGGAAAGAACCGAAATGCCCTTCAACAGATGACTGGATTAAGAAGTTGTGGTCCATATATACAATGGCATATTACTCAGCTATCAGAAAGAACGAATTCTCAACATTTGCTGCAACATGGACGGCACTGGAGGAGATAATGCTAAGTGAAATAAGTCAAGCAGAGAAAGACAACTATCATATGATTTCTCTCATCTATGGAACATAAGAACTAGGATGATCAGTAGGGGAAGAAAGGGATAAAGAAAAGGGGGGGTAATCAGAAGGGGGAATGAAGCACGAGAGACTATGGACTATGAGAAACAAACTGAGGACCTCAGAGGGGAGGGGGTGGGGGAATGGGATAGGCCGGTGATGGGTAGTAAGGAGGGCACACATTGCATGGTGCACTGGGTGTTATACACAACTAATGAATCATCGAGCCTTACATCGGAAACCGGGGATGTACTGTAGGGTGACTAACATAATATAATAAAAAATCATTAAAAAAAAAAAAAGAAAAGAAAGAAAGAGGAATGGGAGTTCGGAGCAGCCGGCCGGAGTAGTCGGGGCTCGGGGTGTCTCGTGGAGGAAGTGACCAGGAGACTCGTCACTGGTTACCACAGTGCAGCATCAGAGTATGCGCTCTGCCTGACCCGCGACCCCAGGGGCATTGGGGGCGTTCTAGCTCCAGAGGATCTACAGCCTGCAAATCAGCCCGAGCTCAGCCTCCGCGGTCTGTGTTTTTTGTCCCTGGGTGTGGCTCTTTCTCTGATTCTTGTTTTGTTTTCCTCTGAACTGCACTATTTTGTGTGGCTTCGGTCCTGTTAACTGACACAAATTCTTTCTGAAAATAAGTGGAATATCAGTCATACTTGTTTCCCAGGTTATTCAATAGTAACAGCCTTTTCCGGACCCCCTGGGCCTTCATCTGCTCTCCCTAACACCAACTCCGAGAATTTTAAAAACAAATTATACTTTCAACAGTTTAAAAGAATTAGTTTGTTTTTTAAAAAAAATTCAACAAAGTCACACTTTAAATAATCTATAAAATGGTCTATAAACATTGAATGAGCAAGGTTTTACAGGATGAAGGAACAAGTCAAGGTCAGGGATGGGATTAGGGTGTGTGAGGCTGAGGCTCAGGGTTAAGTGTGCAGGGTCATGGTCAAGGTGAGGGTCAAGAGCAGTGTCAGCGGGGGGGTTGGTGAGCGTCCCTGCTGCACCCCCCAGCGCCAGGTGCAGCTTGGGCAGGCACCACCTCCTGAAACGCTCGCGCGCGCTGGGCTGGAGGTCTAGCTCCCTCACCTCTTGGAGTCGTCGGTGCTGCCTAGCCCTCCCTGCCCACTCCACGGGCATGCACCTGTCACCAAGGCAGCGCCCTTGGAACAGAATGTTCTGTACGCCGATGGGCTCCAAGCGCTCAGAACATCTGTGGCACAGAGTAGTGCTCAATCGAAAGCTTGTTTCATAAGCAACGAGTATCCCCTAAGGTATTTCTGGAGGGAAAAAGTACATCTGGAAATAAACTGTTCACAGTAGTTCTCTCCGTGGAAGAATTACAAGAGTCTTTCATGGTTGACTTGACACATGTCCATATTGTTTCAAATTTTAAAAATTAATGTTGATTATTTTATAATGACCAAAAACGGATTTTTCCACTCTGAGAGAAAACAAAGAACTCCAGGTAAAGTTCCTGATAAGGTGACAAGACACTCATTGCACTGTTGCTATTACCCAAGGCTCAAACAACTGGCAGCCTTTTGGGAGCCTTGGAGCACCCTCGAAGAAACCCTACTCTGGTTCTCTTCTCTAAGGAGGAAAGACAAACCAAGGGGCAAGACAGCACGGAAGGTCTATTTACTCAACAGCAGCTTTGAAAAGGAATCCTCATGAGACAGTGAGGGGATGTATTTCCTCATTCTACTTCACTCCTTTCCCACACGTTTCTGTCCTTCCCAGGCTAGAGCCTGATGCAAAAAACTGTCTTAGGTGTACTTATACACGACCTTGGAGGGCACAGTCTGGAGGTGCAGACAGACGGGACGTTTGTAACAGGGGGACAGCAGAGTCTCACTGTAGCCCACCAGCAAGTGGAACTTGTGTGCAGGCAGCTGCCTCAGGACCAGGGCAGAGACCTCCAACTGGTGAGCCCGGCGCTTTAGGATCCGCGGGTCGGCCAGACACACTGGGAAGGTGCCCAGCATGAACTTTTGAAGGAAAACATCCTCCACCGTTTGCTCTGCAGCATGGTCCTCCCCGTACAGGTTACCTGAAAGGAGAAGGGCACCTCGAAGACTCAGCAGAAACTCCAGAGGTAACATCCAAGAGCACTGGGTACTCAATTCCGCCCCCACCCTGGCTGCTTCTCTCTTCTTCTACAGGTGGAGTAAAAAGAACAACACTTTGAAGTTCAAAGTACATTATTTCATTACATTCGCAAACAAATCCTGTGAAGTAGGTATTCTCAATTATCCTGGTTTTACACAAGGGAAGACTGAGGCCTTAGCAGGGCATAGAACTCAGATGATCCTTTCCTGTCTAGCCCTTTCCCACTTTTTCTGGACCACTTATAGAAGCACTGGCCATCCTTTGGCCCAGAGAGATGAAGCCACCAGCTACTTCTGAGACTAGGGACACGAGCTTTCTCACCGACCAGGGCCATGGCCTCAACCAGTGGATCCTCAGTGTAGATGCTGAAACTCCCACAGCAGAGCCTCCACTCCCATCCCCAGGTCCCCGGATCCTGAAACTCCCACAGCTCGCACAGTGTGCGTGAAGAGCCTCCGCTCCCATCCCCAGATCCCCGGATCCTGAAACTCCCACAGCTCGCACAGTGTGCGTGAAGAGCCTCCGCTCCCATCCCCAGACCTTAGAACCAGAACCTGAAAAGGGTGGGGGACAGGAATCTGTATTTTAAGGTCTCTAGACAGATGGATCTCAAAACACCCAGGTTGAGAAGCCTCATACAGAACAAAACACAGCTGATTCTCACTAGTTCCCGGTAGTTATGCTCTATGACGTCACCATGGACAATGAGGGACACTCACCCCTCGCTCCTAGGGGATATAAGGAGTTAGGTTTCCGCATGCCCTGGGTTAAGACACATCAATATATAACCTTGTTTCATGTGTGTTTCTGCTTAAAGACCCCTTGTTTGATACACATGGCCGCTGAGCGCTGAGCTCTGCCAGCAGCACTGTAACTGGTGCCTGAAGGAAGCTCACCTAACACGCACTTTCTCCCCAGTGTACGTCACACCCTTCTGGTGCTTCACACTCCAGCATTAGGGCCATTTTAAGGCAGCGAAGTCACCGACAAACAGCACAAACTGTAAACATGGGGCACTAGTGGATCTCGAAAAGAACACTCCTTTACAATCTGAGCAGAAACAAGAAGGCAGTGCCCTCCGCAGGGAAGGGTGTGGGGGATGGCTGCTCGCCCACGTCCCACAGTGATTCCCGAATATGAAATCTGCAAATGAAAACCTTGAATACGGAGGAGTTGAATCAAGCCCCTCGCATGTGTTTATCTGGTGTTTGTGTGATAGCCACGGCTGAGAACTTCAACTGCAGGGCGCCCCACACCACGGCCCCTCACCTGTGTGCAGCGACAGCCGGCCCTTGCGGTGGGCAATGTAGTGCGGCCCGTGCACCTCCTCGTAGGTCACCGGCTTGTCCTCCTTGTCCACTCTGAATCGGGCCACCTGGTTCTAGGAGCAAGAAGGGCCTTGACTCTGCACATCCACCGACCCAAGCCACCATCCCCACCGCACACACCTGGACCCTCCAGTCCCCGTCCCCACGGCCCCCGACCCAGTCCCTAGGGCCCCAGCCACTCCAATCCCCCCCGACCCCCCACCCCAGACTCTTAGGTCCCTACGCTCCCAGCCCTAACCCTAACACACAAATTCAGCACCCACCTGAACACAAACCCTAACCCTGACCCTCAATCTCATCCTCGCCCTCAACTCTGCCCTCCAAGGAGGTTTCCACTCTGTTGGCAGATTGGACCCTCCAAGCTCCAGGATTCTAACCCTAACCCTAGCCATGGCTCTGACACTACACTTGCCCAAAGCCTAGGTCTGAGAACAGAGGATTTGGGACACCTGACCAACACCAGAAGACTCAGCCAGAAACACAGAAGGGAAATCGTGCCATTTGGAAGACCGGAATGGCACCAGAGCAGGAGGATTTTGAATGAAGACCTTGGCCAAGGCACACATTCAGCGCCCCCATGAACACAAACCCTAAGCCTAATTCCTAACCCTAACTCTGACCCTAACCCTAACCTAATCTAGTTTTGTTTTTGTTTTGTTTTTTTTTTTTTTGGTTTTATTTATGAGAGAGAGAAAGAGCACAGAAGGAGAGTAAGAGGGAGAAGCAGACTCCCCGCAGAGAGCCTGACATGGGGCTCGATCCCAGGACCCCGGGATCATGAACCGAGCTGACCTGAAGGCAGACGCTTCACCGACTGAGCCACCCAGGCACCCCCTGTTTTTAAATTCATAGTTTAGCACTGACTTAGGAAAGCACTCTTCCCTGAGATTTCCATTGTTAAGAAGAGGGGCTGCTCTTCTGAATGGGGCAGTATCAGTAAACACCATGATGACAAGGAGATGAAGACAGAGTTCATGTTCTGTGAACTTGGAAGAATACTCCCTTGTTTACTTGGTTCTGTGTCAGTTAATGGCAAAAGGCTGAAACTTCTGCGAGCTATTTGCAGCGAGAGACTAGCTGATGAGACGTTGAGACTACCAAACAGAGTAAGTGCAAAACCCAAGAAACTGCCGGAAAGAAAGTGCGTTGAGCTTAGAAGCTGACGGAACCAGATTTTCAGTATGTCACATATGTGAACTTCCATACTCTGCAGGCTTTCGACAAAGCGGCACCTCGGGTTGCTAAGATCAGACCGTACCTACAACTGCTGACGTGCTCACGGAAGGCTGTGCCACAGGCTTGAAGCTCCAGTTGTGGCTGGAAAATATCGGGCGTGTCTGCGGCAGAGACAGGGCTTCGTCCAGCACGACATTCCAAAGACGCCACTGCTCACTGTACCGAGGAGCTGGTAAAGGAAGAGGAAGTCCACTCGGAACGAGTGAGGCCACCAGAATCCTTTTCTGCCGATGAGTCCTGTTTTGGAAGACATGCATATGTGTGATTTGAACACAGTGGTGGTGTCGTTGCCAGGAAAACCGTTAGGTCTGAATCGTACAGAAACCGTGCACAGCTACATTGCCAGTCAGTGTAGTTTGGAGACTGAGTTTTGTGTCGTGTGTCCTGATGGCACAGCCTCAATGAGGATAGGGCTCCAGAGCGGCCTCCCAGAGAGACGAGCTGGCACCAGGACCTCAGTCGACACCCTGCCTTCTTTACTGACCGTGCCTTTCCTGAGAAACGTCAGCTGACCCAAGCAGTGTGCTTAGAGAGGCAGTAACATGGAGGCTTGCATGACAACTGACGTATTAAACTCAGGATTATTCTTTATTGAGTATCGTATGGGAGCTCATCATAAGGAAATTCTGATGGATTTTTAGATACGATGGTTATCAGGGGAGGAGTCTAGCTTAGAATGTTTGACTACAGAGGAGCTCCGAGTGTCTCTGCAAGAAGGAAACCCATGGTGGCCCCACCTCATTAACACCATGACTCAGACAGTCTGACAAATTGTCTGAGATCTTCAATATTTAATGAGCTTAATAGTTCTGTGCAAGAACAGAATACCACTCACCTTCATTAGGACACACAAGGTCATAGGACACAAATAAATGTTCAAAAACTAGAGCAACGAAGGGTCTGCAGATCGCAATAATGAATTCCACAATTAACAAATATTATCTTGGTATGTGCACATCTGTGAAAATTGTAACCAAACACCTTGAGAATCAATAGAATGTGGGCTTTTTTGGGAGAATGTTTTGAATATAATTTTCCATCAAATAAAGATCCATCCCTAAAGAGTTAATGGGTGCCGAGCGTATTGGTTCCTCATAGTTAGCCAAACCCAACCAGAAAACAGCAGGCCGGGCGGCTCCCGGGGCACCAAAGAAGACACAGTGGCGTGGCGAGAGTCTGCAGAGCCAAGGGGAGGCCTCCCTCACCGGTGTCAAGGGGCACTTGTGTTTTGCTTGAAGTCGGGCCGCGGTACGGCATCAGCGTATGCTGACAAGGGTGACGCAGAGGGATACAGCCCTGATGTTGCAGAAAGAGGCAGCAGAGGCCTCCCGGGGGAGAAGTGACAGGAAGAGCGTTGCCGTCGGTGTGTGTGTGAACACGGGTCCTCTCACACAGCGCGAGAACACACACATGTATGCCTGTGAAGGAAGCCACGCTGGTGGATGTGGTGTTGTGACTGTGCGTAGTTTTCCTTCTGATTTCTTCCGTTCCTCAGTGAAACAAGAGCCGAGGCCCAGAAGGTAAGACGAGACTGGCACTGTGACAAGTAGCTATCTCGAAGGATGTGAGGACACCCACCCCGGAAACCCGGAAGCCATGAGCAGCACTAAGGACCCACCCAAGGTGAGTCCTGGACGTGAGGTCCACTGAGGTAGCAGGTGGAAGGAGAGAGGGGGTGGGCAGGGGTCATCCAGTGGGGGAGGGCGAAAGCACAGCTGTGAGCAAGGGAGGGGTGCGTTGTCACGACGGTGCAGTAAAGCCAGGGCCGGGAGGTGCGTGTGGACTGTGACAGTCGGCCAGGGTGCTCCCTGAATACCTGCTGGGCACCAGGGGCAGCAAGCACGGAGGACGTGCTCATCGGGAGGCTTGCCTGAACTAGACACGGCAGAGTGCAGCCCCTGGTGCTGTGGAGACCAGGAAGCGGCCCTGGCAGTGGCTGACTGAAGCAGGGGAAGGGGGTTAGAACCTTAGGTGGGTTAGGTATGTGCAAGCAAAGTCACCACAATTGGTAACCGGAGTCGTCAGCGGGGAGGACTGACTCTACTGCCCACCCCCTCCTCAACTGTGAGGCACTTGGAGAGTGTGTCTCGGACAGCGCCAGGCAGGACTGCAGGGCAGCCGCTAATAGCTTATGCTTCCAGGGGCTGCGGTTTGGAGAAGAAAAGCCACAGCCCAGACGCAACCAAGGGGGCACCCGGTCCACCTCCAGTAGGGACAGCACTCTGGAGACATGGCAGGAAAATGGAGAAGAAGAGGAGGAGCGGGGCAGGTCTCCATTAGAGCCAGCCCTGACTGCCGGAATCATCCAGAGGGTTTCAGAACAACAGATGTCCAAGCCGCACCCCCGGGAACACTGCTTCTGGGCTACACTGAAGCCCGGGGCTGGCATCCGTAGACATCTGCCCAGGTAGTGCCACAGGCGGCCAGAGACCAGTGGGTGAAGGACGGTAATGGGCACAGCATAGGGAATAGTCAGTGGCATGGTAGTAACCTTGCACGGGGACAGATGTGGCTGCACTTCTCGTGGGGAGGGCTGAGTATGGTACAGAATTGTGGAGTCCCTAAGTTGTACTCCTAAAGCTAATGTAACATTTTATGTCGACTGTACTTCAATGATCTAATTACATAAAGTAGGTGATGGGTCAATCAGAGCAAAGGTGGCGGCTATGGCCAACCCAGAATCCATGATCCCTGGGGCCTTTGGGGACGGGGGCTCCGCGTGGCCTTGAGTACAGTCTCTCCAAGCAGCCACCTGTTGAGTTACAGGTGATCTTGGTCACACTCTTGGTCTTGTGTTCTTGGAATTCTGCGCGTGAGCAGGCTACAGCGTCTCCAGACCTTCTGCAGAATACTCATTGCAAACAGGCCCACGAGGGGGTGAGGTCTGGACGAGGGCCTGACGTCTGTGACAGACAGGGCCAGCTAGAGACGGGTGAGGGACAGGGTGACAAAGGGTGACAAAGACACCATGGTGATCAAGCCAGAACAGTTTGGGGGAAGGTGGAAACCGTCCCCAAATGCTGATGAGGAGCCCCTGGGGCTGGCCAAGGGCTAAAACCCCTGGGTCCTCGCAAGCATCCTGACAATGCCTCAGCCACCAGGTGGCAGCAGGGGACAGGAGAGGGGCCGGGTCCCACACACAACTGCTGCTCCTGGGCAAGTCTGGTTGCGGACTCAGGTGTCTCAACCCCCTATGTCCATTCTAACATCTCCCCCAGACCCTAGACTTCCTGGGGCTGGCCTTGCACAGAAGGAAGCTGTGTCTCAGCCTGTGGCCCCTCCTCGCCTCCTCCAGTGGTGGGAGAATCCCACCAGGCCCCAGGGGTGGCCTGGCTCCTGGCCCCTCAGTCTCTCTGAGGCCCACCTCCTCCCCCTGGACCCTACTGTCCACTTGGGCCTCCTGTGGCTCTGGGCCCATCTCCCACTACCCAGATCCACAGGCCCAGGAAGCCCCCACCCCTGCCCCAGTGGAGACCCTCAGGCATGTTGAGCAGCAGGGGGACCGCCCCAAAAGAAAGGCATGAGCCCAACCCCAGAGCCTACCCCTCTTAGCCACAGAACAGGCATGGCCAGAGGCCTGTGGCATCCTGGCCCCACTGTTCTTCCCCACCAGCCTCGCATCTCACCCTCTCTGACGTCCACTCAACCCAAAACCACGTGCAGACCACCCCTCACAGGGTACCCAAGCCTGTTGCTGCTTGACACCCATGGGAGCCCAGGTGAGGACACAGCGCCCCCCCCCCCCCCGGCTGCCCAACCTACACTCTCACTGCCAAGGTCTTGACAGGCAGGTTGGCCCCACCCCCAGGCCAGGTGCCACCTCCGAGGCATAAAGCCCGCAGAGGCAGCTCCTGAGGGACCTCCGCTGTCCGCCATGAAGGGAAGCAGCACCCTCCTGCTGGCGGTCCTCACCCTGCTCTGCTCCTGCGGTGAGTCTGGGCGCTTCCCTCAGCAGGGCCCCTGTCTGGGGGATGGACGGGGACCTGGGGAGCTGAAAACCCAGGCAATAGGCCCCTCACAGTGATGGACGGTGCCTGACTGGCCTCCACCACAGAACACGGATGTGGGCGGCGACCCTGAAGCCCCCGCCGATCCCAGTCCCCACGCGGCCCCACCCACCCCCAGCCCAGCTCCAACCTCTGCCCCAGCCCTAGCATCACCAAGCCCAATGTCACCAACCCAGCCCAGCCTGACCCCAGCCCTCCAAGCCCCAGGTCAGGCAACCCCACATGGAGGGGACATTCCAGCTGCGTTAGGGGCTTGACTCCTTCCCTAGAGATGTCGGGGAAACCCAGAGTGGAGGGAGGAAGAAGAGGTTAGGGGTGACAGAAGGGGTCTGTGGGCAGGTGGAGTTGGGGGGTGCTGTGGTGGAAGATCTGAGGCAGGTGAGGCGGGACTCGACGCAGAGGGTCTGGAAGCCGAGACTGGAGTGCTGGGAGGTCTGGGGTCATGGGCTGAAATGCAACCCTCCTGTCCTGGTGTCACCCTGCCCCCACCACACAGGGCTGGCCACCGGGGAGGACAGCAGTGAGTTTTTCATGGACTTCCTGCAAACGTTGCTGGTGGGGTCCCCAGAGGAGCTGTACGAGGGGCCCCTGGGCAAGTACGACGTCAATGCAGACGCCAAGGCAGCACTGACTGAGCTCAAGTCCTGCATAGACGGCCTACAGCCCATGCACAAGGCGGAGCTGGTCAAGCTGCTGGTACCGGGGCTGGGGGTGGGGGGCACCCAATTCCCTAAAGGCCTGCAGCCCCAGCAGGACCCACAGCCCTGCCCTACTGGCCCTCCACCAAATGCCATGGCTCCCGATTGCCCCCCCAACACAGCCTACCACCCTTACAGACACCCTGACCTGCCGCAGTCAGCAGAAGTGGACATCCCAGACCTCACTCCCCGCAGAGCACCCTCAGGCTCCCCCACACAGACATACATGCATGGGAACACCTGCATACGAGTGCACACACACACCCACGCGGGTGCACGCACTACTTCCCCAACTGCCAGGAGAGGGCTGGCCGAAATGTGCCAGAGCCTACTGTCCCCCAGGGGCTGGCCGGGGCCTGTCTGCCCGATGGAGATGGGGCTTTCTAGTTTTTGATCACCAAGGATGGGATCCCCCAACCCTCTTGGCCCACACCTGTCTGCTTTCTAGGTGCAAGTGCTGGGCAGTGAAGATGATGCCTAGCAGACCCCAGCCACGGCTCCAAGCAGCCACAGGACCAGCTACGCAGGCAGCCATGGCCATGCCGCCCCATTACCACTTCCCCATGCATGACTTTATCCTAAAACTGTTCGGTCAATAAAGCCTCCTTCAGCTCAGGCTCTGGCTCCTGTCTCTCCCCACACTCAGAGACACAACTACACGCACATGGAGATTGACATACGAGGGTCACATCCACTGAGCATGCAAGTAGCAGCAGCCCCACACAGAGGGCAGACCCACCAGATACCCGTGTGGACAGCCAAGAGAGACAGACAGGCAGGAGGTGGACACAGGAAGGCCTGCAGAGGCAGTGGTGGGACGCAGGAGCAGTGCCTCAGAGCAGGGAGGGGCACAGTGCCCCAGGCAGAGGACATGGCCAGGACTGGGGGGTCAGGCTGGGGGCACGCTGCATCTGAAGGCTGTCATTCCAAGATCATACATGTACACGCTATCCACAGTGGCACAAGCCCAGGGGTTGAAAGCAGTCTCCCCAAAGTCACCCAAGAAAAGAATCTACCTGGAAGGAATGCAGACCCAAGCCAAAGCCCCAAAAGGGTCCTTGACAAAGTCAAGAAGAAAGTGCACCTGCCCTCGAGGACCCCCGTGTTCCGAGGGGTGGGCATGGCCAGCAGTGGCACAGGAGGGAGAGCAGGGTCTGAGAAAAGTTCCGCAGGACAGCAGCAGGCCCCCACCCCAACTCCCCAATCAGTGCCGACCCTACCCTCACCTTGGATCCCAGGATCCCAACTGCTGGAGCCTCCCTGTGTCTCGGTTCCCCCAGATCAGCGGTCTTCACTGGGGACAGGGCTGACTAGGTTCATCTCAGCCCCTCACAACTTTCGCTCCCCCGCCACTCCAGTTCTGGGCCCCGTGGCCTCCTTGACCAGTACAGAACCTTGCTGTCCCTTTTCCTGCCCTCCAAGCCTCTGCCCTAGCCATCGCAACGAGGAGCAGAGCAAGGTCCCGACCTGAACCCTCCCTGGTGAGGGTGGGCTTCCCTGGGCAGAGGCCATTGTCTCCATCACACAGACAGTGATCTAGAACTTGCTGTCCCACAGAGCCACATTCTAGAGCTCAGGGGCTAGGACCCCTCCCCAATTCTCCAAGCCCCCTGGGGAGAGGAGAGACAGGGAGAGGCCTTCCTCTCCATGCCCCTTTTTCGGGAACTCCCTGGCACTGAGGCCAGAGTGACGGGACCGCCTCTGAGGAGCCTTGGTCCATAGGTTGCTCTGAGCACAGCTCCCGGACCAAAGAGGTGAGGGCCCCTCTGGAGCGGCCTCCCCTTGCCCCATGGTGCAGTCTCAGCCAAGAGGTTTCTCAACTTTTGCCCACCGCTCCTTGCCCAATAGTGCCCAGGGTCCTCTGAGTAGGAGGAACCTGCCCAGAGCCTCCTTAGAGCCAGGGAGGGGTGGTCAGTGAGGGCTGGAAGAGACAACCCTTCTGGGCATGTACACGAGAGTCTGGCACTCCTCTTGGGGGTTGGTGGGGGCAGAGCAAGCCCACTACTCCAGGCAGAAGTTCTATAAGTCTGGGACCCAGCTCAAGACCTCACTGAGGAGGCTGTGGCCTGAAGTTCTGCTCATCAGTGGGGACAAAGCAGGGATGGGGTGAGGAGTTGGGTCTTCCCAGCACCTGGTCACCCTCCCGTCCATGCACAGAGCCAGCCATGGCGGAGGAAGTATGGGTGGGCACCTGGAGGCCCCATCGCCCCCGGGGGCCTATCATGGCCCTCTACAGCAGCCCAGGACCCAAGTACCTGATTCCACCCACCACGGGTAAGTGCCTGGGGGTCTGGAATGGGGCTGGGGTGGGGGCAGGAGCCAGGTCTGAGGTAGGCTTGGGATGGGCCTGGGGAGGGCTGGGGAGGGCTGCGGAGGGGGGCTGGAGAGGGCATGGAGAGGGCCTGGGCTGGGTCTGAGGGGTGAGGGGCCTGGGGTGGGCACTGAGAAGGCCTGAAGAATGTCCTGGGGGGGACACGGGGTGACCCTGGGGGACCTGGGATGGGTCTGGGGAGGATTTGGGGGGAGCTGCCTGGGGAGAGTCTAGGGAGGTTCTAGGGGGGTCTGAGGGGTTGGTGTGTGGGGTAGGGCTGGGGAGGGTGAGGGCTTATCCCTGACTCCCAGTGCATGAACCCCTCAGGGGCCAATCGGGTGGGGAGAAGGATGGTGTCTGGTTCCAGGCTGCTCAGAGCCCCTGCCCCACAGGCTTTGTGAAGCACACGCCCACCAAGCTGCGTGCACCCGCCTACAGCTTCCGCGGGGCCCCCATGCTCCTGGCAGAGAACTGCTCCCCAGGGCCCCGCTACAGCGTGAACCCCAAGATACTGAGGACTGGCAAGGACCTCGGCCCCGCCTACTCCATCCTGGGGCGCTATCGCACCAAGACCATCATGACCCCTGGCCCTGGTAAGTGACTCTGGCCCACACTCAGCCCTGCCCAACTCTGCTGGTGGCTACATGTGTTCTGTCAAGGTGAGGGTGTGAGGGAACACAGGTGTCCTGAGCCTCCTATCCCCCCGTTTTCCTCACAAGGGGCACCATCACACCCAAAGCAGCCTTGGAGACCCTCAAGCCTAACTCTGACCCGAGCTTTTCTTGGCCCGAGTCCCTGCACCAGGCCCACATCAGAGCCTGCCCTTCCTCCAAAGCTGCACCTGTTCCCCTGATCCCTGCAGCCCCTGGACACCCCCTGACCAATCTTGGTCACCATCTGTACTGGGGCCTGGAAGCCCTGCACCCGCAGTATTGGGGGTTCTCCTTGATCCCCTGAGCAGGGCCAGCAGCCTGTCTGCATGGTCCTTTCCCTCCGAGCACACCCTCCACTCCTTTCCCGAGCCAGGTGACTACTTTCCAGAGAAATCTACCAAGCACGTGTTTGACTCAGCACCCAGCCACTCCATTTCTGCCCGGACCAAGACCTTTCGAGTGGACAGCACCCCAGGTGTGCAGCAGCCCTGACAGCCAACATCTGACCGGGTTGGAGATCCGGCGGGGGTGGTGGGGGAGGTCGGGGAGACAGGGCAGCCTGATGGCTGTTCTCCTGGAAGTGGAAAGCCCCAGGGAAGGAGTCATCGAAGACTCCGGACGCAGCCTGAGACTCAGTGCCCATATACCCCGCAGGCCCTGCTGCCTACATGCTGCCTGTGGTCATGGGGCCCCACACTGTCGGCAAGGCCTCCCAGCCCTCCTTCTCCATCAAGGGCCGCAGCAAGCTGGGCAGCTTCAGTGACGATCTGCACAAGGCAAGGGCCCCCTGCCAGGATGCAGGGCTGTTCATGCCCCAGAGGTGGCCCCTCTGGCCCCTTCCCCCAGACCCCAGTCCCCCCAGAATGAAGCCTGTCAGCTCTTCATCCTCTGGGTGCCTGCCACATGCCTGGCACCGCCCTGCCCCCCCCAACACACACACGAGGTTACAGTCTAGGGATGAGGAGGGGCAGACAAGGGACAAGGGTGCAGACAGTAACAGTGCTGAAGAGGGTTGAGCAGGAAAGGGGCTTTAGAGAATGCTGTGGGGAGGGCAAGGAGCAGCCTTTGATAAAGTGGCATGCAGGAAGATGGAAGAAGAAAAGCTGGGAGATATTTGGGGGAGGAGGGTTCCAGCGCAGAAGCAGCCAGTGCAAAGGCCCTGAGGTAGATATGTACCTGGGAACTCGAGGAGCCTGAGGCGAATGCCAAGGTGGTGTCACAGCACTGCTGACCTTGCCCGCCCATCCCATGGCCATCAGGTCCCACGGGACAGAGTCCCAGCTGGAAAGGGGCCTCTCTAGCACACACCAAAGGGACAAGCCTGGGACTGGCGCACACTGGGGTGTCATTGCCAGAGCGAGGCTGCTGCAGAAGGGCAATGTCTCACAAAGAGAATGGCCATCCCCACGGTGTGACTATTGTCTGGAGTCAAAAGGAACCCCTGACACACAGACACACAGTGGCTCAAGCTTGAAACCCTCTGCCCGATGCTGGGCCCCGACCCTTTGGAGTCACATGCCCTGGCAGGCTGAGACCGTCTGAGCCTCTTTTGCTTCCTAGACCCCAGGTCCTGCAGCCTACCGCCAGACGGACGTGCAGGTGACGAAGTTCAAGGCTCCGCAGTACACCATGGCAGCCCGGGTGGAGCCCCCAGGGGACAAGACCCTCAAGCCAGGACCAGGAGCCCACAGTCCTGAGAAGGTCTAGAAAGAGCAGGGCCCAGAGGGATGGGGTGAGGGGTGGGGGTTACAGGGAGGAGGGAGCAGGGATGAGGGTGACATGGCCCAGAGGGGGTGCAGAGTGGTCACGACCCAGTGGGGAGGGGTAGTAGGGGCACCGCCCAGAGTGGGTGGGGGGGCACGACTTGGGGAGCAGGGACCACAGGCCGGAGGAGTTGAGTAGCTGGGGAGCAAGCCCGGAGTGGGTGTGATGGGGAAGGGCCTGTGAGGGTCACAGTGGCCATGCACCCCTAGCATGCCAGGCATTGGTGGCACACCGTTTCCCCAGCTGGCAGGTTCTGCCTTCCCAGAAACCAGTGACAGTCAGTGTACTGAGCACTCACCACGCACCAGCCTCTGTGTTTAAACCTGGCAGTGTGGTCTTGCGGCCGGTCACCTTGGCCCAGGTTCGGGAGGGACAGTGAAGCCACTATCAGCAGCTCTAACCCCAGGGAGGGCAGAGCCTGTCCGGCGAGGCAGGGGTGCCGGCTCTTCTCAGAGCCTCTCCTCTCCCAGGTGACGGTGACCAAGCCCTGCGCCCCCATCGTCACCTTTGGCATCAAACATTCCGACTACATGACACCCCTGGTGGTGGATGTGGAATAGCCCCGGCCCCCACCCTACCCCGTCACCCAGAGCCTCTGCACATCATGCTCCCACAACAGATGCCCTGGGTCGTGTGCTCGGGACGCCTCCTCCACCAGCTGGGCTGTGGCCAGCCTGGCCCTGCAGGGCGGAGCATACTTGTTTGGACAGTTGTGACCAGTTATTTTTTCTATGCTGCTTTCCCATTTGCTATCTTGTTTCCTGCTGTGCCCAGATACTTAATAAATCACAGATTGCATTAGTAATGGGTTTGTCTTGGCAGTAGAATTAAGCTTTTCCAGAAAGGGCTCCTGCCTAGGTGGCTGGGTCCCATCCTGGCTTCCAGGGCCTGAGGTCTGAGCAGAGAGGAGGGCTTGGGATCCTTGGACACCCTGACATGCCCGCCCTCCTAATTCTGCCTTGGGCCCTGCACTTTGCATTTCATTGTTTACTCCAAGAATGCTCACACCAGCATCCATCCCCTTCCACGTGGTCTTCTCCCTGCATGACTGATCTCCCCCCATGACATCTGGGCCCCTCCCTTTGAATCTGGACTAGAACCTGTGACCACCCTCAGTAAAGTGATACTGCATGACCTCTGAGGCCAGGCCATACAACATACAAAGGGAACAGCTCCTTTGTGGAGCTAGGCAACCCCCTCCCTTTGCTCACTCCAGCACCAGCCACCCTGGTGTGAGCTCCACACTTGGTGAGGCCACATCAGCATCCAGGCAGCCAGCACACCAGCACCAACCCTGCAGGCACGTGAGCAAGTCTTCAGATGACAGCAGCCCCAGGCTCAGGTCTGCCAGCCGAGGCCTTAACGTTCTAGGCAGAAGACCATCCCCACCAAGCCGGTGTCGAATTCCAACCACACTAATCATAAAACGTAAATTCTTGTAATTGTGACTAAATATTAAGGTGATCTGTTAACAGCAAAGGCAACATGGGAAGCACAAAGATGTGGGCCAGGAAGGGGAATTCTGAGTAAGGCCAAAGACAGGCATTTCCAGAGGCTGCCTGGAGTCCAAGCCTTGAGGAGTGAAGTGTGGATCTCACCTCACCCCTGGGGAAAGGTTGCTGTGAAGACTGGAGGGTGGGTGGCCCCCCCGTCATCCCCGTGAGCCCACCAGCTATAGCTGTATGAAGCACAGTATGGCCGCTGACCCTCACTCAGCTGGGACCACGAGGCTGTGTTCTGAGCACCTCACCTTTATTCATTTAACCCTTGGGGGTGAGTTACGCAAACCTGACAGAGAAAGCGGCAAGCCTGTGACCACCCGCCTGGGGTGGGGGTGGGAGGAACAAGTGAGGAAGGGGGCAGGGACATGGTAGAACCAGAGAGGGAAGGAAGTGGAATCCAGACCCCCAGCGTCCATGGCCAGTCTATGGACCAGGGTCAGCTCCAGATGAAACTCTCAAGCACCCAAGAAAATCAGAACACCAAAGAGTGTGTTTACTTTGTCGCGAAGCTGTTTATTCCAAATTTTTATTGTTAAACGCCTTGTCCTTGAATTGTGGGATAGAGCCTGGCAGTGTGTCCTCCCTTGGCACACGTTGGGCCCCCAGGTCCTTTCTGTTTTAGTGGTTTCAGGGACCAAGGTCAGCAAACCGCACTTACACACAGGAGTAGGTGCTGAGCACCGAAGGCGGGGAAGGAGGAGGGCCAAGTCTCTGATAGGTCGGCAGCAGAGCTGCCATGCCCCCATCATGGAATCTGTCCGAATGCAACGAGAAAGAGAAACAAAAAGGTAAACCTGAAAGGAACTAAAATCCAGACCCCAAAAGAGCTAGAAGGGCCACAAAGAGCTGTGGAAGTGGAGGCAGGAAGGCAGAGAAGAGGGCTTCAGGAGAACATTGCGGCTTGCGGTCTCAGGGCGACTGCAGTAAGCACTTGTCAAGACTACCAGAAACACAAAATCTAAACCAGGCTGCATTGAATCCGTAGTGGTGGAGCTCGCACAACCGAGCCAAGTTCTCAGGAAGAGAGGTCAGCACCACAGGCCCGGGGGGATGCAGGGTGTGGGTGCATCTGCAGTGCCACCAGACGGAGACACTACACAGGTCTAGTAAGTTTGGTGACCCGTGGATGGGCCCCCGTGGCAAGACTTAATGTGTGATGGCTAACTCAAAGCACGGGGACTGGGGAGGGAGGCAGGACCGTGGGGGCCTAAGAAGGAATGTCAAGGAGTCAGGGGAAACAGCAAAGCCCTACAGACAGGGAGGCAGGTAATCTGACCTCCCTGGAAGAGAAACTAGCATCTGGAGGGACAGGAACAAGCCAGAGCAGAGCACTCAGAAGTAGGAAGGTGGGATTCCCCCTCCTCCAGGAGCCTGAGCGGCCCAGCAGATACGATGCAATAGAGAAGAGTGCCACGGTGACCATGTGAGGAGAGGCCAGGTCTGCTGGATGGACAAGGGACAGGAAGAGGAGAAAGAGGAGGAAGCAGAAGTAAGAACAGGGAGCAGAAGCAATGCTAACGGGGAAGTGTCCAGAGTTGGAGACCAGAGCTGATGTGCGGTCAGTGTGTGTGTCACACCCGGGGCCTGCACGGCAGGCAGTATGGGACAGAGCTAACAGTCCTCTGGAGTAAGGGGGAGTAACCGGGCTGGCAGAAGACAGGAACAAGGAGGGAAGGACACAGAGCTGACGAATCGTTTCTTACGTGTATTTATGCACAAATGAAGGTGCTGACACCTCACCATGGAGTGAAAAACCGCTGGCGCAGTGCCTGTCCTTTCGTTTGTGTGAACATGGGGCTGGCCACATTGGCAGTGAGAGCCCAGGGAGAGGCGGGCATGGAGGGTAGTCTGCAGAGGCTGAGGATGAGAGGATGGCTAAGAGTTCCCTTAGTGAGGAGATACTCACTGTTGAAGGGCCTCACATGGTGGAGGGGAAGCTGCCTGGTGACCCTCAAGAAGTCACCCATGGGTCCTATGAAGAGAGTCCTTGTAGGGAAGCCTCCTGTCTTGACCCACAGAAGGTGCCCCCTCCCCCCACACACACTCTGCCTGACTGAAATGCCAGTTGGAACTGCTTCCAGACGTCTGGTCTCCAGGAAATACATCTTTGGTGTTGGCTAGATCTTGAATCCTGAGAAAATGGGAGTTTCTGCTCCTGGATACAAGACTGTGAGATCCAAAAGGATCAGGGCCCAGTGCCTTCAGCCAAGGTTGCTGTCCACTTCTTCAACCACAATACCCTGCCCTTCCCGAGGGTGCAGAGGGCAGGCGAGGCTGATCTGCCCATGCTCAGCAGCCCTAGCCAAGAGTGGCTGCCACCTCTGAGCTGAGGAGATGGTGCTCAAAGTTCATAGCCAAACCCCCTTCCTGTGTCAGCTCCAGGCACCTCAGGTATCAGACGTGGCCTTACCCAGAGACACGGATTGGGCAGAGCCTTGAGACGTCAAAGCCCCAAGGGACAAGGAAAGCGCTGATGGCCACGGGTAGCATGTCCAGGATTCCCAGAGGCTCTGATCACACCTGGCTCTGCCAGAGCCTCTGGCACCCAGAGTAGCACAGGGGGCTGGGCCTTGGTTCCCCCAGCAGAAAGAGACCCTTACACACATGGGACCAGCCAACATGAGCTCACTCGGTCAGAGGCAGCCATGAACTCCAGTCACACAGGAAGAAAATTCCTGAGCCAGGATCATCATTTCAAAGGAGTATTTTGTAAGTAGGTCCTCTGGAGCCCAGGACACCAGGCAGGGGAAGACCCTGGTTGCCCCAGGCACCCACAGAAGTCAGCTCCTAGTGGCTCATGTCCTTGCCCTTGACAGGAGATATGAGAGGATGAAGAAGGCCACGATCAGGCCCACAGCCATACCACATAGAAGCTTCCGGTTGTCTCGCCCAGACCTCGCCATTGTGGAAAAGCGCTTCATGCTCCCTGTGAGCAGGCCTGTCATGCTTGTGAAATCCGAGTCCTGAGGGAGGAATCCCAGCAAGGTCACACAGGGGCGGCACCTCCCAACTGCCACACAGGTGCCACAAGCAACACCAGGGGCCTGCACAGCAGACAGTGTGGGGCAGAGCTCACCGCGATGCCCACGCATACTGCAGATCCTTACCATGCTGTCCAGGTACCGGTTCTGGTCTTCTGCGTCCCTATCGATGTCCAGGGCCAGCTGGTCAGGACACAGAGGGGGCAAGGTCAGGCCAGAGAAGACACACTGGATGGCACTTGACCCCCCAGGAGACCAGCAGACCCTGCCAACAACTCTGCCAGAAACAGTGCCACCAGCAGAGATCAGGAGATCCAGGTGTCACCTGGACCTCACACAGATGAGTGCTGCCATGGATGAGTCAAGGAAAATGGGAACTACCTGAAACCCTTCCCAGACTCTACCCTCCCTCTGGTCCCCACTCCAGAGTGCCAGGTGGAGATGAAGGGAAGACCACCACTGACCGATTTGAGCCTGGTGACCTTGGAAGCCAAGCTGTCGGCCATCCGCTTATTCTCCCGGTCTAGAATCTCCTCCACAGCGGCAGGGCTCTGAGCTGTGAGAAGGGAGAGTCTGAGGCGGTGCATCTACCTGTGAGCACTGCCCTTGATCCCCGCACATCCCCTTTGTGGCCTCAGGGCTCTCACTCCAATTCTATCTGGACAAGGGAGAAGCCTCAGGGAACTGGGCTCATGTCCGTTAAGCATGTCCAACCCTAACCCAGGGTCAGGTGCATGCACTTCACACAGGACAGGCTGTGTAAAGGACAGCATGTGTGAGCACTTGCCATGTGAGCACTTGTCCTGTGAACATATCCAAGCCGGAATGGACAGGCACCCCAAAGGGTTCAGTCCCACCAGCACTTCCCAAGATTGATTTAGAACCTGTCCACAATCCCTCCACAGATGTCACCAGGATACATGGGACCTGTCCTCAGAAAAACAATTAATTCTGGTAGGGACATACGATTTAGGAAGAGCGGGGGGGGGGGGGGGGGGGGGGCGGGGAGGGCCCCTGCAGGGACGACCTGTGAACTGGGTCCTGAAGAGCCGACAAGTAACCAAGGAGGAAACAGCTGAGCCGAGTCCGCAACACCCCAAAACAGGGGCTGAGGTCGATCTAGGTCTGCTCACCTCTGCACCCCACACCTTACATGGCACCCAGAGCACGGTCCATGCTGAGACCTGACACGTGACTAGTGCTAGGCCAGGTGACTCCGAATTTCTGTCACATCAGGTGGGTCAGAACCACCTCCCCACAAGCTCGGAGTGACGCCTCAAAGATACGGGTCCAATCGGGGCACAGCCCTACGAATCACTGATGTGTACAAACCCCGAAGGAAGGACTGTTAACATCCTACCAACCACTTCACGTTCGTTCATTCCTTAAGTCCCAACAGCTCGGACCCCGGCGTCAGCACCCCACTTCCCGGGTGAGAACACGGGCTCTCAGAGGAGGAAAGCCCCCTCGCCCAGAGCTGGCTTCCGGGACCTGTGGACGGGTGGACCCGCCGGAGGCCGCAGGCAGAACCACCTGGCAGGGGGCGGGAGCCCCCGCAGGGCCCCAGGGCCCCCTCCCCGGCGCGCGCGGCCCGGCTCCGCCCGCCGGCAGCGTCTCCTGCGGGCAGTCCCGTCGCTGACGGCCGCCCGCACCGCCACCCGGCTCGCTCCCCCGCGCTCACCCCGAGCCCAGTCCGCCATCGCGCCGGGCCCGGGCCCCGGCCTCCGTCAGCCGCGCGGCCACAGGCTCCGCGGACGTGGCGCAGTCGCGGGGAGGACCCTCCCGCCCCGCCGCTTCCGCTCGGGCCCGCCGACTTCCGGCCGAGGTCCGTCCGCGTCCGGACCGGGGAGGGGGCGGGCCGTTAGTGCTTTCCCTGCCAATGACGGCATCGACAGACACTTCTACCGGCCAATCGCGCCGAAGGCGGGGTCAGGTCCTAGGACCGAGAGCTCCCAGCCCCTTCCTCCCGCGAGAGAGGCAGGAAGGGGTCGCACCCGGCGCTCGCCCCCGCCAGGCTACGGCGCGAACCTAGGCCCCAGTTACTGCTTGTGGGACACGGGTGGAGACCAGTGCCTGGAACGGGCGAGCGCTGCAGAAGATGCAAGGGTGAAGCATTCTGAAGCCAGAACGAGGGGCGGGAGCGTGGCGGTAGCAGGGACAGAAGCCAGTGCTTCTGGCCGTCGCACCGGGCACTGGGAATGGGCCTGGCACAAAGGAGACGGTCAGCAAAGTCTTGTTGCACAGTGGATCCCGACCCGCCGTACTGGAGCATTTGCTGCGTGTCGTTGAGTCCTCCCGACAGCACAGTGAAACGGGAACGTCTGTCATCTCTGCCTTTCAGAAGAGGAAGCTTAGTCCAGGCCACACCGTCTGGGTCACACCCCTAGGAAGTTGCTGCACACGATCAGGCTTTGCCTGCATCCTGACCCCTCCCCACTCTCCCCTTTCTTTAAGCAAAACGGGGTGTCTGTTTCTCTCTCCCACCGCGGCCATTCCCATCTTTGCACTGGCCGCTCTTTTGGCTCTGAATGACCTTCCCTCAGATCACTTATCGTCCAGTCTCAGCAAAAATGGCACCTCCTCAGATCCCTTTGTAGCCCACCAGGCCCCTTTTCTTTTCTAATCACAGCGCTATGACTGTCTAAAGCCGTCTTATTTGTCCGTTTTCCTTGTCTTCATTTTGGAGCACGAGCTCTACGAAAGCCCGGACCCAGCATGCGGTAGGCACTTAAACCCCTGTTGAACACAGCAAGTGGTCCCCGTGCCACGCTCGGCTTTCCCCTCGACTTGCACTCGCGCTGCGCTTCAAGAGGGGCGTGGGTGGGGGGCTCCGTAGGGCGGGCTAAGGTCCTCGCCTGCTGGGAATTCCGGCCCAAGAAGCAGAGGTCCCTGTTAGGTTCAGAGGCGACTCGACCCCGAGGTCGAACAATCACCTACTAGGATCTTTGAAATCCGCGCCGACTCCCCGGCAAAACCTTCAAGTCCCACTCCGCTGAACCAGGTCTCGCCACCTTAAGGAGCCTGCAGCCCTGGCCCCGCCCCGCGGCGCGGCGCACAGAGTCCCCGCCTTCGCCGCTCGCAGCCATGGCTCCGCCCCGCGGCGCGCGCTCCTAGTCCCGGCTTCCCCCGCGCGCACCCCCCGGCCCCGCCCCGCGGCCTGGCACACCCAGTCCCGGCTTCCCCCGCGCGCCGAGGAAGGGCGGAGCGGCTCGACTCCGCCCGGAGCCGGGAAGCGAAGCCCTCCCGCCTTCCCGGCGCGGGAGCCCGGGGGCGCCATGGAGCCCCGGGTGGTTGCGGATGCTGTGGAGGCGGGAGAGGAGGACGTGGTTATGGAGGCCCTGCGCACGTACAACCGGGAGGTGAGCGAGAGCCGTGAACATGGTACATGCACGGAAGAGGTGGGGCAGGGTGGGGCACGCGCTCTGGCCGGTCCTGAGATAGTGTGTGCGGCTGGGGGCCTGCGGGCGGTGCGAGCGCCGCGGGAGGGGTGCCGAGTCGGTGAGGAGTTGCTGGGGGGGGGGGGAGTCTGGGTGCACACACTGAGGGGCGGGGGTGGAGCGCCATCTGTCCGGGGGGGGGGGAATCTGTGGACTCAGGCCCCCATCCACGGAGCCCCCTGAGTCTCTGGGTCTCTCTGCAGAACTCCCAGAGCTTCACGTTTGATGATGCCCAACAGGAGGACAGGAAGGTGGGTGCTGACCGAGGGTAAAGGGGGAGGCTTGGGCGGCCCCGGGTAGAGGGGCCTGGTGGAGCCGCTCTTCTCCCTGCCCACAGAGACTGGCGGAGCTGCTGGTCTCGGCCCTGGAGCAGGGCTTGCCGCCCTCCCGCCGCGCCACCTGGCTGCAGAGCATCCGCATCCTGTCCAGGGACCGCAGCTGCCTGGACCCTTTCACCAGCCGCCAGAGCCTGCAGGCACTTGCCCGTTATGCTGGCATCGCCTTCGAGGAGTCGGCCCCGGAGCCTCTGGACATGGACGTTGTACTCGAGTCGCTCAAGTGCCTGTGCAACCTCGTGCTCAGCAGCCCGGTGGCACAGGTGCTGGCCGCAGAGGCCCGCGTAGTGGTGAGGCTCGCAGAGCGCGTGGGGCTGTATCACAAGAGCAGCTTCCCACACGACGTGCAGTTCTTTGACTTGCGCCTCCTCTTCTTGCTAACGGCACTTCGCACAGACGTGCGGCAGCAGCTGTTTCAGGAATTGCAGGGAGTGCACCTGCTGACTGATGTGCTGGAGCTGACACTGGGAATGACTCCTGAAGAGAACCCGCCTGAGCTGCTTCCTCCCCAGGAGACCGAGCGGGCCATGGAGATCCTCAAAGTGCTCTTCAACATCACCTTCGACTCCATCAAGAGGGAGGTGGGCGAGGTGAGGACTGACCTGAGCCGGCGGGTAGGGCTTAGCAGTGTGGATGTTCCCTGGATCTGTCTGCCTGTAGGGTACCTGCAAGTTTGGGGGCATCAGATGGGAGAGGACAGGCAGAGCTCTCAGCCTGTCGGGAGGAGGCAAGGAGATGCACATTTTGGGCAGGGGGCCTCAATGTTTCTGAGAGAGGTGGAGGGCATATCTGGTTCTTGCAGCCTGGCAGGAGGGCTGTTTGGTGCATGGGGAGGCCGTGAGCATGGGGCTAGAGTACACTGTGACTTCATCTCAAGAGAACCTAGTGACATTCTTGGTCAAGGAAATGCCTCAAGGTTATGTAGGAGAGGACAGGGGGCAGGTGTGCAGTAGAGGAGATGCATGGTCTGTGCACATGATCCCGGAGTGGGGCTTCCTCTCACAGGAACCCCTTTCTTTTTGGTCAGGAAGATGCTGCCCTTTATCGGCACCTGGGGACCATTCTGCGGCACTGTGTGATGGTCGCTGCTGCTGGAGACCGCACAGAGGAGTTCCACGGGTGAGGGTGGGGCCTGTTAGATGGAAAAGAAGTGTGCTCATGTATCTGGAGAGTGGTTCCCAGCCCTGGCTGTGGGCTAGGCTCCACCCTACAGAGTCTTCACCTATCTGGGTGAGGCCAGACAGCGGTGTCTTTCTACAGTACAGCACTATGTGATTAGGACGAGAGGTATGGATCCGAGGGTTGGAATGTCTCTCTCGAACTGGGATAGTAATAACGAATAGTGTATTTACGGGGTAATGTGCTTACTCATCTCTGTTTCGGTGACCTGTGCCCAGGCAGGTTCTGGTTTTCCAGAGATTGTCTGTGGTGCTTCAACCCAGATAGAGCCTGGCAGGGAATGCATCCGTAGACAGTTCCCCTTCCTTAGGAACTCACCCCACCAGGTGGGAACAGCTCTGAGGTCAGTCCCAGCCTCAGCTCTGGCCTCTGGTTCTTGTCGTCAGGCCCGCAGACACTAGCTCATGTCACGTGTGGCCTCTGGGGGGCACCAAGGGTTGTACCTGTGCTGGGGGATGGACTTATCAAGCCCTCCTCCCCGTCTGTCCTCAGCCACACAGTGAACCTCCTGGGGAACTTGCCCCTCAAGTGTCTGGATGTCCTCCTTACCCTGGAGCCACGCAAAGGCTCCCTGGAGTTCTTGGGAGCGAACATGGATGTGATTCATGTCCTCCTCAGCTTCCTGGAGAAGCGTCTGCACCAGGTGGGCAGAGGGACCTGACATGTGGGCTCCTCAGTGGCTCTGACTTTCCCAAGCAGCCGTGGTCACTGCTTTTTTACAGTCCACACTGGTAAGTGGAGATCACGGCAGTGTGATTCAGGCATTTTCTCCAGCTGCTCTGTGTTCCAGCTTGGCAGAAAACCAGACTCCTCTCTGAGAAACGTGTGGACCCTCTCACACACACACTTGAAGGTTTTATTTCTGCTGGTTACCATAACAAGTTTTTAAAGTCAAACAAAGGACTTACTTTTTAGAGCTGTTTGTGGATCTGTCTTGAGTCCTTGCTTTTGCCTTTAGAGTCTTAGTGTTGCTGTATACAGGCAGCCCTTGGGAACGAGCATCCGTTGTCTCTTGGCATCCCTGAGGGGACCCACAGGCATCTGGAGCCCGAGGCTGCCTGATTCCTGTGCCTGCACACAGGACATTGGCTGGCCAGACCTCTAACCAGCTCCTCTAGGAGCTCAGAGACAACACGCAGGCTGCAGATCGGAATGGGGTGAGATTAGGCGGACACCTTGGGAATCCACATTGCTTATGTGCGCGGTGAGCTGGGTCACCAGCGTTGGACATGATGGTTGTGACTGTCCCTACCACTGCTGCTGCTGGGGTTGGGGTCTGGGGAGGGAAGTGGGGGGAGGCCGGGGAAGAAAAGGAGCTCTTTGCTCTCCGGGTCCGTGAAGCCCACAGAGTGGGGATTTTTGTTGTGTTTTGGCCACTGTTTTCTGAGGACAGATCACGTGCCCTTGATGGGCTAACAGCTATGAACACTGTATTTTCTCCACAATTTTGGTATATAGGTGAGGAAGTTAGAGTAGATGAGTTATTTGCCCCAAGTTGCAGAGCACACGAGAGCCCTCCTAAGTTAAGTTCCATCTGCAGCCCTCTCGAAGCTCACACACCCACTGCCCACTCTTGGCCCCTCAGCTGCCTAACTGTGGCAAGGCCTCTTCCTGAGCACCTCCTGCCAGGACCAGACCATCTGGTGTGCATGTGTAGCCCCGCCCCCCCACGCCTGCCCTCAAGGCCGGTGGGGGCACAGCCCCAGTGACAGAAGCCCCTCTGCAGACGCACAGGCTGAAAGAGAGTGTGGCCCCCGTGCTGAGCGTGCTGACGGAGTGTGCCCGCATGCACCGTCCTGCCAGGAAGTTCCTGAAGTCGCAGGTATGGGGCAGAGGGGCTGGCGCAGGGCCCAGATCACAGACCCCAGCCAGCTCAGGCCCAGGCTGAGGGACGGCTGCCTCCCCAGGTGCTGCCCCCACTGCGGGACGTGAGGACCCGGCCCGAGGTTGGGGAGTTGTTGCGGAACAAGCTCGTTCGCCTCATGACACATCTGGACACTGATGTGAAGAGAGTGGCCGCTGAGTTCCTGTTTGTCCTGTGCTCTGAGAGTGGTGAGTGCTGGGATCCTGCCCAACACCTGTCCCTCCCAGCCACCTTCGCACACTGACCTCTGCCCTGCCCCTCAGTGCCCCGATTCATCAAGTACACGGGCTACGGGAATGCCGCCGGCCTCCTGGCTGCCAGGGGCCTCATGGCGGGGGGCCGGCCCGAGGGCCAATATTCGGAGGACGAGGACACGGACACAGATGAGTACAAGGAAGCCAAGGCCAGGTGTGTGCCCCTACACCCTCGGCTCCCCTCACTCAGCCTGGTCCCTGTTCTCATACCCATAGGGACCCACAGGGTGGGTGGGACAGGATGACAGATGGGTAGGACTTTGGGAGTCAGGCACTGGCCCCTAAGTGATCTATCCTGATGTCAGGATGTTTTGTTGGGAACATGGACTGAAGGGGGTCAGGCCATTGGGGGACCAGGAGACCCAGGTGGCAGGAGTTGGTTCACTGCTGCAGCTCCTGCAGCTGCCCTGCTTCCTGTCACCCCCAGGAGAATGGGTTTCTTGCTAGTCCAGGCCCAAGCAGGGCATGTGGGACTCCACCCACCCCATGCAGCTGCCTCCTGTCCTAGTCACTAATGCATTCCCTACACCCCCTCCCCTGGGAAGCAGCATAAACCCAGTGACCGGGAGGGTGGAGGAAAAGCCGCCCAACCCCATGGAGGGCATGACGGAGGAGCAGAAGGAACATGAGGCCATGAAGCTGGTGAACATGTTTGACAAGCTCTCCAGGTATGTGGCACGGCAAGGAGGGGCCCACAGCTGGGAGAAGGGAGAACAGAACCCCAGGCCCGGATCCAGTCTTGTGAGCCCCAGAAGGTAGGGTCAGAGGTGGGCTTAGGCAAGGCTGCATTCCTAAGGTTTGAAATGAAGGAAATGCCCCGGGAAAGGATTAGACTAGAGATTGGTATTATGTTTATTTCACAGATGATGAAAATTGAGATCTAGAGAAATTAAGAGACGGCATAAGGTCCCAAAACCACCGGGTAGCAGTTGGGATTCCTCAGTAAACAGAAGCAGCCTGGTGGAGCACAAGGAAGTAGTCAGGGGTGAACAGGATTTCTGCCCCCTCCGCCCGCCCCACCAGGCCCCTTCCCCAGCCTCACCATGCTTTTCACTCACAGGCACAGAGTCATCCAGCCCATGGGGATGAGTCCCCGGGGTCAGCTGACAACCCTGCAGGATGCCATTTGTGAGACCATGGAGGGGCAGCTCTCCTCGGAAGCCGACTCAGACCCTGACTGAGGACAGCAGTCTTCTGTTCCCCCTTCAGAACTGGTGCTGCTTCCAGAGATGTCCTTGGGACTGTGACCCGGGGAAGCCATGTCCCTCTCCACCTTGGAGACCCCTCTCTCTCTACTTCCAAAGTTCTGTTAATGATTTGTCTCTGGTCCAGTTTCTTATCTTTAGGACTGTGAGGGCCTTGTCCTGCTGCAACTCTGGAAACTCAGCCTTGACTTCCTCAGATGAAGTAGCCTCGTGTGTGCCAAGAGGGTGTGTGCAGAGGCCGCTGCTTGGGGGCAGAGGCCGAGCGTGGGCACACGCAAGCATGTCCAGCTCTGGCATGCTTGCCCAGGGCTTCCACGTCAAGAAAGCGCCGCAGTTCACAGGAAAAGAACTTGCTAGAACTGTGTATACTGTCAGAAACATACTTCCAAGGTATGCTCTGCTGTTTCTGTCCCCACTGAGCTCAGGACTGGTAGCCTCTTATGTATCCTTGGTCCTCGCTCAGCTGTCTGCTGTAGTATCCACAGCACCCAAGCTCTCACTGATTTTGACAGTGGAGTCCTGACCTTCCCACTGGCATAGACCATAAGTACATGAAGGGAAGTACACCTCGTAAAAGCCTAAGTTTGGATTTCTGTCACGTGCACAAAGCATCGCAGAAACATCATCTTGGAATAAAGAGTTTCAAGCAAGACCATGTGCGTGAGAAATTAATTTCATTCTTTTCAGAATTTGGCCCTTTTCCTAGATCATTAGTCATGTCTTCTGTTCTTGAGGAGGCTACCAGAACCCCTCTGAGGAGTCTGTCTGTTAAATGTGCCACGAGTGGGGAAACGATGCCTGGAAGGAGGGACCACCCACAGGGTAGGAGCCAGAGATCAGGAAGGTGTGCCTGGGCGGTGCTGTCCAAGCTGGGCCTTGGGGCAACCCCAGCAGCAGGGGCCTGTGCAGGCACTGGAACTATGGGCTGAGTACAGGGCGGGCCAGAGGCCAGCTGAGGTTTCTAAGTGAGTAATGCCTTCCATAACATAGAAGTTAGTCCTGGGGGCATTCCTGGGAAGGCCTGGTAGGGGAGAGTGTGGACAGGAGGCTGATAGCTGCCGGAGCAGAGGACTTTCTGGGGGAGAGGCATCAGGGTGGAGCGAACAAGGCATGATGCCCTTCAGAGAGGGGTTCTGGGGCTCCGAGGGAAACGACACTAGGCCCCTCTCCTGGGTGAATCCAGGGGCATGTTCTCCGTCCTTGGGTTATTCCAGTGGGGGGAATGTCCATGCACGCACAAGGTCCCCTTTCCACATCCATTGTCAACACCTGCATTCCCTTTGAGACCAAAGAGTTTATTTCATGCCAGAAATGAACAAAGTTTCTCTATTTAAAAACCCTACTAAGGAGGCCAAAATGCTACAGGACCCTATTACATTACTTGGGACCCAGGACCGTGCCTTGGGAGTGGCTGTGACCACTCAGCCCGAGACCGTCTTTCTAACGGATAGAGATGCTGAGCCCGCCCTTCAGATGGAGACCTGGACACACAGGAGATTCACTCTGGGCTTCCCGCTGGTCCATCTGAGTTCAAAGGGTCACTGTCAGAAGAAAGCTCTTGTTCGGCACCAAGAGCTTCAGCAGACTGAAGAGTCAAACAGCAGGAAGGTGCCGGGCAGCTGGGCACCTGTGACCGGGGTGGCCCGCAGCTTGAGCAGGACACGACCCATCAGCACGGCGCTCAGGACACAGGCCGCCTCACACTCTTCCTCAGGCCGCAGTTCTGGTTCAGCCAAAACTGTTCCCTCAGAGGCGGGCAGTGACTCCTTGGAACCATTCCTGGTCCCAGGAGGGGTGGGAGGACCAGCCATCCCCCTATTTGTCCCGTCCATCAAGCTGGAACACAAAGGAGAAAGGGAATCAGTCCCACAGATCTCAGGGCCTGGGTTCAAACTATTGCATAAAACAAAAGCTCTTCCGCTTCTGCCGATAATGCTGTTGAGCCAAAGTAACACGGTGCCAGCGGGGCTGGGCGAGACGTGGGCGCCGGGCGAGACGGGGGCACTGGCCAGAAGGCTTCACTGAAGTAACCAGGTGGGATGTGCTGGAGCTCACGTGCTCACAACCAGGCACTATTTGGGAAAGTAACCCCGAGTGGACTGCACCTCATCCCTCCATGTTTACTCTTGGATAGCAACTCTTTTTATATACATAAACCCCTAAAATCAGAACACACTTCACATAAATTTCCATGACTGTAAAATCGCACAGGTCAAATCCCGAAGGACTACTTCCAAAAATCCCTAGGGGTCACGTGACTTAGTCTTGTTGTATGGAAACAGGACATCAGCGCCAGGAAGCTGCCAGGCGGATGGGACCAACGCACCCGCTGCCTCTCCTTGAGGTGCGAAGTATAGGCTTCGGTGCCACCTGCCTTCTCTACTTCCGTAAGATGACCCAGCAACGTAACTTTGACATTTATAAGACAAGGAGTGATACCAGCCTCCATCTTAGCCATTAGAGCCAAACCCTGGAATGGACAGCTAGAAAAAACAGTAGCCACGATATCTAAAATGTGTGGAAACAGTAAGTGTGAAGCCTCCTGGACTTCATAAGCCCCATATTCTTCTTTCTTTGGTTCAACTTGGTAAGAAACCGGGCTGCAGCCAGAGGCTGGGGGCTGTTGCCAGTGGAGGTGAGGCGGAAGGCCGGACCCCCGACCCTGAGCCTGAGGCACTCACAGCTGAAGGGCGAGGCTCTCCCAAGCCCTCTGCCCCATCCATCCCCTTCGGGCAGTGTCACACAGTGCTCCCCTTTGGGACGACTGGACTTCCAATGCTTAATGCTGCCTCCTTTAGAAAATAACCACTCACACCAGGGCCACACATGCTGATTCTTATGGGAAACTTCACTCAGAACAGGTTTGAAACCTCGAGAGCTTTCTACCCTCGGCAGATTGTCATAGGCCAACAGCACCTGCGCTGATCACCTCCTGAAAGCCTCCCCAGGTTGGGCTTCATCCCACACCAGCACACACAAGTTCAGCTCCTCGGAGCTCATCTCCGAACCACACCGTAGCCTGGAGCTGTTGGTGCTGCTTTACTTAGGGGACAAAAGGCAAGGCTGCAGGGAGAGCAGCCCAGTGGGCCTGGACCAAGTTGCAGCTCTGTGACCGGACAGCAGCCACCTAGCACCCCTTCCTCATCTCCACACGGAGATAGTGAGTCACAACGCCCGATTCATAAGCACACGCAAGACCCCAGACAGTGGCCAGTACAGGAGTAACAGCCAATATTCGCTATTTGTCACTTTCTGGCCAACCCAGGAGGCACATCGAGTGGACCCAGACCCCAGAGCAGTGAGGAAGACCGCCCTTCAGAGGACCCTGTCCGCAGTCTGTACCTTTTCCGTTTCCTGCTGGATGAGGTCCTGCAACTCTTGTGTCCAGCCCAGAAGCTCCGCCAGTCTTTCCACGCCGTGAACCACATCCCCCAGCTGGACCACATCCCTGCTGCGAGGACGCCAAGCAAAGGGCCCCACCAAGTCCCGGTTGATGAGCAGTCGGGGCACTGAGCTCTGCACGGCCTCAGACAAGCTGGCAAAGGGTTCTACCTGAAAAATTGCCCAAACGTGAGGAGCACAGTGCCCACCCTCCGAGCCCCTCAGGACACTTCATGCCACAGCCTGAGACTTTGAAAAGGAAGCTCAGACTGACGGTGAGGCCGTGAATACGGGAAAACACACCACCGTTTCATTTCTTCCAGTCATGTGGCCCAGGTTCCACCCTTCCTGAGCCTCCCTCTGGTCGGCGTCTTTCTGCTTCCCGCACGTCCAGGCCTCTGCAGGTCTCCCTGCCCAGGCGCACCTGGGCTCCGGCAACCGTGCCCACTCTTACCTGTCCTGCCCCATCACACAACGTCTCCTCCCAGCAGCATCTCGTCTGTCTGTTCTCGCTCCCTGGGAGCAAGAGCCTGGGCCCACAGAGGGCTCCTGGGGTGCCCACAGGGGTGGGTGCCCCACCTCTCCACAGTCTCCACCATCCAGACCTCCAGGGAGTCCTAACTCGGTGCCTTTGGGCTTCTTCATCCAGCTCCCATGTGAAACTTTCATTCAGGAGTGATAATGTAAGAAACAGATTAATAAATGTTATTGAGACTCGCTCATTAACTGGTAGGAAAATACTCAATTCCTGCCTTCGCTGAAAAAATTTCTAACGAGTGACTTAAACGTACACAGAACAGTTCTTGAAGAAAATGTAGGTTTCCTAAGTGAAGTAGGGAAGGACTTTTTAGGCCTGATAAGTCAGATAAGACAAAGGAAAGTCATGATAGGTTCGACTACATCATACTGTCACAGTATGGTCTACATAAAAATATAATGTAGAAAACTAATGTTTTAGACCTCATTACCATAAACTACAAACATATTTACAACATGTGACAGTTTATATTTTTAATTGCTAAACTAATTTATAAACAGACTAATAACCCAATGAAAAATAAGCAAGAGATACAAATATGTAATCCAAAGAGAACACAGTGGTTAATAAACATGAAAAGATGAACTTCACTCTTCATTACAAAAATGTTAAATCTCCCTCTCCCCCCCCACATACACATTTATTTCTAACCAATCAGATGGATAAAAACTTAAAGATAGTTTAAAAAAAAAAACCTTAAATCGGGTAGTGTTCGATGTTGGTGAGGAAACGGCCACTCATGCAGGTTTGGTGGCAGTGTAATTAGTGTACCTTTCTGGAAAGTCTCTTCCCAATATTTACTGAAGTACTCACACGAGTGTGCAGACATGTATACACACGATTATTCACTAAATCATTATTTTGAATATAAAATCTATATACTATTTATTTTTGTTGTCCATCAATAGACAGTTGCTTAAATTGTTACACATCCGTCATCCCTTATCTTAAAACTCTTGGGGCTGGGTATGTTCCAGAATTCAAAATATTTCAGAATATTTCAGATTCAAAACATCGTATGGCTGACACATGCCACCCCTCAGTGGGACCCAGAGGGCGGTCCATAATCAAGTAGTAATGTCTCCCACACAGCACAGGAGGTGCGTTCTGAGCAACACCACCGACCACTCGGTGCTTACGGACAAGCACTCTGCGTTGGGGTCCCAGCAGGGACCATTATCCGTATTTGTCAGGACTGTGGGCGCTAACCAGGTGGGTCTCCGTGCGCAGTGTTGCCCCACCTCGTTAAAGCTCACCCCTCTGTGCAGCAGAGAAGCCTGTGAGGACACTTGAAGAGGTTCTTTACTTCACTGTCTCTGTATAATGTGTGAGCATACGGTACTTTTATAATCAGAGAAAAAGGCTATTTTCATTTCACTTAAAAAATATAGAGGACTGGTGGCCCCAGTGTCCATTGCTGGCGGCCAGCACAGGGCAGCAGCCGGACTGCACCACTCACCGCTGACCACCACAGCCCCCGACCCCTCTGCCCGGCCCCCCACACAACGTCCGCCCTTCCATCCAGGCCCAGTGTGGGCATCCGGGTCTGTGCACACTCTTCTGTCTGCTCACTCTGGCACCCCAGGTCCCACCTCTGCTCCCTCCTGGACTCCAGATGCGGGAATCCACCTGCCTGTGTCACACATCCACTGGACGGGCTGACACAGCACTCGAATCAGTGTGTCTGGGGCCGAGTTCCCCCAACCTGGCCACTTGGCTTCTCTGTCTCAGGAAACCAGCTCCATCCTTGCGGCCATTCAGGTCACAACCCCGGAGCCCTGCGGGAGTCCACACTCTCCCACCCACCGCTCCTTCACACACCTGGACTCTGACGCCCTCTGCAGTGTTACCTGGCTACCCGCCATCTCCACCTGCAGGATCTCTACCAGCTTTCCCCAGCACAACACCCATGGGGTCAGGAGGTCAGACCTTGTCACTGCTGCCCTCTGCTCATTCACTCTATGTGGCCGCGGGTCACTGTGCAGTGTCCGCTGCCAGACACCCTCCGCTGACATGTGCGTCTCCTTCTGGCCTCAGCTCCGGGGTCACTTCCCAACACAGCCACGCAAACCAACCAAGCTGATATCACGACCAGTTCACAACCCTTCCCAGCCTTCCTGTCCCACTTGTTATTTCTCCCCTAACGTGTCATCACCTAACACTGTGTAACTTGCTTATGACATCCTACTGTGTTCGTCCAAAGCTCTAGAACAGGACCCAGCACACGGCAGGCACATTTACTGAAGAAATACACTTAACTCGAGGCCTCTGTGGCCGACAGGGACTGAGCACAGGCTCTTCCGGCCCTTCTGCCCCTTGGTGCCTACATCCAATCAGGCAGAGTCCATTGCAGGGGCTCATCTGTTGCTCTTGTCACATCCTTTACAAAGTTGCTCAGCTTCAGGTCCAGATGAAAAATAGCTTCTGGAATGTGTCCATGGGTGTGTCCCAGGCACCTCAAACAACATGTGCAGAACTGAGCTAGGCACCCTCCCTGAAAATACCTCCTTACCAACAAATGGCCTGAGTGCCTGCAGACAGAGCCAGACCACTCCTCACCTGGCCCCAAGTCCCTCTCCTGCCCTCTCTCATAGTCACGTGGTCTGACTGTGCCTACAGCCCTGCCCTCATGAGGACCAGCCTCCTGGACATCTTGCTTCAATCCCCACTCCCCAACAGTCTCTGTGACCCTGAGAAGCACCAGCTATGTCCCTGGCTCAACCCCTTCAAGTCCATCACTGCTTCTAGCACAAAATCAGCCACTGTGATGTGCCCTGGGAAGTCTGTCCCGCCCTACTTCTCTATGGTCCTCCCTTCTCCCTTCCCCTCGCACACTGTGCCCCACCCATACTGACAGTGCCTCCAAGGCTGAGCATCCTCCCCGGTTCTGCCCAGACTGCCACTCCCTAGGCCAGGAATACCTCAGCTTCCTCACCAGTTGAACCTATTTATCTTCCGAAGCTAGGATGCCAGAAGGCTCCGAGGGCACCTGGTGCCACCCCCAGCAGCCCCACCTCCTGGGCCCTGTCCTTCCAGCCTCCCCCCACCACACACACACACACACACACACACACACACACACACACACAGTCAGTCCACCACTGGACCTGCTGACAAACCTCCAGGGAGGTCCCCAGGATAAGCAGCAGATCGGCCATGGGGAAATCAAGCACATGCAGCAGGAATCTCTGGGGAAGCGCCTCCCCAAAGAACACGACGTCGGGTTTCACGATGCCAGTGCAGACTGGGCAGCGGGGGATCCTGTCCTCTGTCACATCAGCCTGCGTAACACAGACAGAAAACGGGCCAAGGAAGGTGTCACACACACTTTAAAAGATGGCTCTTAATATCGGGGGGAAAAGAGAGAGAGAGAGAGGCAAACCAAGAAACACTCTTAACTACAGAGAACAACCTCATGGCTACTGAGGGGGGGGGGGACCGGGGTGAAGAGGGGATGGGGACTGAGAAGTGCACTTGCTGTGATGAGCACCAGGCGACATATGGAAGCGGGTCACTAAATTGTACACCTGAAACTAATATAACACTGTATGTTACCTAACTGGGATTTAAGTTAAAAAAAAAAAAAAAAGATTGCTTTTACTAAGAAATTTTCAAACATTCACAACAGCTGAATCATGAACCCAGCTTTGGCATTTATTGACATTTTGCCAATTTTGTTTCCCATAGTGCCCTAAAGCTGGGGACAGGGTGCATTATTTGAGAGCGGATCCCGAAGGGCACAGGGTGACTAGCACATGTGGCACCATGCTGTGCACCTGGGTGGCTGTCAGAGACATTCAGATGCTAAGGAAATTCTCAGTAGATGACACAGTCCTCTGGAGGTACTCTGTAGGCATCTGGCCTACACTAGGCGTGATTCAATGAGAAAGGTGATATAAAATTTGTCCCTGATTTTAGCTGAAGTGAGCATGATGTTGCCTTTGCCCCGGAAGACATTCAGGCTGAAGTTTAAAGTAGCATGACCGCAGACCGCTTCCTCGCAGGCCAAGGTGAGGTAGACAGAAATCGTTATTATGCCTTAAGATGCCTGTGTTGATATGCTGGGCTGGGTTTCAAAGGAGGGAGCCTAAGAAAGAGGACACCGTTTTCTAAGGCAAACCTTCCTGGCCTCATTTTAGCAAGCTGAGCCCAGCCAGAACGAGCAGAGACAACGGACGGAAGAGAGACTACTCAAAGACTTCAGATACTATCAAATACAGATTAAGAGCATATTGTGTTTAATTATTTTCTTAAAAAAAAAAGACAGGTTTGAAGTATCTGTTGGGGATAGAAACTATAAAAAATAATGTAGTGGATTTGAAAAAGAACCAAAGAGAACTTCCAGTAATAAAAAGCATCAAAAATTAGGAAGGCACTTGTGATGAGCACTGGGTGTTGTATACAGGTGATGAATCACTAAATTTTACTCCTGAAACCAATACTATACTATATATTAACTAACTAGAATTTAAATAAAAATTTGGAAGAAAAAAATAGGGCAAGTAATTCAGATCTGGATAAGCCTACTGCTGACTGAGGTTTTACATCTCCTTAAACCTTTTCCAAACAAAGTAACAAAAATTAGCACTCAGTGGAAGAGCTTTATTCTGCACAACAGAACAGAGGGTTGATAAACTGGAAAACAGATCAAAAGACATTATTCAGAACACAGCACAGAGAAGTAAGATTGAACACGCAGAAGAGCCACAGGTGGGAGCCTGAGATGGTCTCATGGGAGTTTAAGCAGAGCTCCACAAGGGAGAAGAGGGAGTGGGAGAGGCAATCAACATCTAAGAGGCAATGGCCAAGAATTTTTCCAGCAATGATGAAAGATCTCCAACCACAGATTCAGAAAGCCCTACAAATTTTAAGCAGAATAAGTACGCAAAAGGAAATCCATATGGAGATATACCACGGTACAAGTGCAAAACTCCAAAGACAAAGAGAAAAGGTTTAAAAATATGCAAAGGACAGTGAAAAACTGATTCAAAAGTTTATAGGAAAAGCAAAAGACCAGAACAGCCAACACACAATATTGATGGAGAAGTACAAGACTGACACTACCCGACTTCAAGACTTATTACAAAAAGCTACAGGAATTAGGACTGTGGCACTGCTGTAGGAACTGGTGAACATGTCAGCGGAACAGAACAGAGAGCCCAGAAGTACACTCACACAGTAGAAGCAAATCTCATCTCTTCAACAAATGGTGCTGGACATTATGAAAATTAATAAAGACCTTGCTCATGTGGATTCAGGAGGCTGGAAGGAACCCTACCACTCACCATCAATCACACAAAGAATTACAAACTACAGACCCAACAGAAGAACGCTCAACAGGAAAGAACCATCAGGCAGGCCCCAAAAGGGGACGATGTGACCACCCCTCTACAACAAATTGGCCACCCCAGTGATTCAGCTGCCAAGACACCGTCATTCCCCTGAACTGTTTCTCCAGCCCCTCCCAGCTCCCTCCCTCCTCTCGATCAAATGTCCCTCTCCTTTGTTGTTTGGACTTGCCTAGTTTTGCCGTAGCTTGCTTGTCCCAAAATGCACGTTTTCTACTATTCCCGAATGAGCCCATTTTGCTGGTAAAGTAACTGGCAGTTTTAGTTTGAAGGTGTCAGAAGTGGGATGCAGGGAGCTACCCCCAGAGACTCTGAGGCTGGTGAGCAAACAGGTGCCAGTACCCACAGACCCAGTCGGGCTGCAGCTTTCTCGCCGACCCTGGGGTTTGAGGGTAAGCCTTGAGGCTCCCAAACATTTTTAGGATTCAAAGTTTGTTCACCTTTGGTTCATTTGTTAATTTAGAAATAGTACTTTGCAAAGAGGCAAACAACTGAAAGAAGTCATTGCAGCTTCTGAATCTTGCCTTCCCCACCTCCTTTGTCTCCAGACAGGTGGGGCCACCTTGCACTCAGACCCCGCCTCTGGCACCATTTTCCTCTTCCCTCAGCACTGTCCCCACCTCCCCTATACCCACCCCTCATCCTAATCCTTTCGCTGAGCTTCCCTTTACCTCCAAACCTATCCCCACCCGCCTTCTCCTAAACCTGTTAATACCTACCCCTCTAAAGTTAACTCTGCTGGGGGTCCAAATGAATGCCAAATTGCTTATGTTGCCTGGACTAAGGCTGAATTCCAAGCCATAGTCAAAGATTTTCCTAAAGTGACTGAGGACCCCATAAATTTGCTGAAGAATGTAAAACAGTTACTCAAACTTACTAATCTGATTTCTCAGATTTATATCAATTGGTCCACATGCTTATTGGTGAGGGTCAGGCCAAACACTGGATAAAACCAGCCCAATGGGAGCATCCGGAAAGGGATTTAGAGAAACAGATGCCTGAGTTTTGGCAAGGTGTTAGAACACTCTCTGGAAATCTCCACTGAGTGTTGGGGAAGATCATCAAAAAGATATGACCACCAGTTGAGCTGTGACCTGGACCCCAGCACTTGGAGGCTCCTCACTCCATTCCCCTGTCCTTGGGATGTGGGCTCCCCTTGCCTTTCCCGCCGCAGAGTCTGCTCCAAGGACATAGCCTTGAGATGGTGATGTGGTGTGGTGTTGCAAACACCTGCAGAGTAGACAGGGCTGAGCCCAGTTACAGCCTCTTGATAAACTCTTAAGATTTGAAGGCGGGTGTGGGGATCCAGCCATCCTGCTGCTGCCCAGGACAAGCCTTGTATGTCAGTTCCCTTGATGATTAAAACGGACACCCACGAACCTGGAGTGGCCGCCTCTTCGGTCTCTCCCTGCCCTCCACTAACGGCAGCAGATTTTAGGTCACACCCTGGAGCTCCCGAGAGGGCTGCAAGCCAACATCAAGCAATTACGGTACCTTTTCCTAAGACTGCTGAGTGAAACAAGATTCAGGCTTGACGAACCTGTTCGTGACTATCAACAATCGACTCCACGTTGTCTTCAAAGAAAATTCTTCCTTTAGATGCTAAATCCACCCAGGTAGCCTTTAATTCCATTTATTAATGAGCTGAACCATCATCTTATGGGAAACCTTGTCCACTCCAGACTTAGTTAATTTGGCAAACCAGCTCATTGGCATCCTAGATGAGTCACCTAAAAGAAAGACCACTACCACTCTCAATTTTCAACTCCAGCAAATGTAGGCCCCTAAAGTACCAGCCCCTTAGCCCCCTTGTTTCTGCTGCTATTACAAAGGACCAGGGCAGGAGCTGGCAATGATTTCTCAGAGGTAACACCAAAGGCACAATCCATGAAAGAAAAACATGTTAGACCTCATTAAAATTAAAAACTTTGTTCTGTGAAAGACATTGTCAAGAAAATGAGAAGACAATATTTGGAAATGAGGAGAAAATATTTACAAAAGACATCTGATAAAGGATTGTTATCCATAATATACAAAAATATTGTTAAAACTCAACAATAAGAAGATGAGCAACCTAATTAAAAAATGGGCCAAAGACCTGAATAGACAGCTCACCAAAGAAGATGTACAGGTGGCAAATGAGCATTTGAGAAGATGTTTCACATCATATGTCATCACGGAATTGCACATTACAACAAAACAACATTACACGCCTATCAGAACAGCCGAATTCTAGAACACAGACAACACCAGACGTTGCTCTTACTCGTTGCTGGAGAACACACGCAGTGGTGCGGCCACACCGAAGGCACTGAACGCGCTCTCACCACACAATCCAGCAGTCCCGGTCCCTGGTGTTTACCAAAGGCCTTGCAAACTCACGTCCACACAAAAACCTGCATGTGGATGTCTATAGCAGTTTCGTTCATAACTGCCCACACATGGACGGAGCCAAGATGTCCTTCTGTAGATGAACAGATAACTGTGGTCCATCCAAACAGGGGATATTATTCAGCACTAAAAAGAAGTGATCTATGAAGCCGTGAAAAGAAAAGAGGAACCTTAAAGGTATCTAAGTGAAGGAAGTCAGTCTGAAAAGGCTGCATATGTACGAATCCAACTCTGAACTTCTGGAAAAGGCAAAACCATGGAGACAGTGAAAGGGTCAATGGTGGCCAGGGGTTGTGGGGGAGCGGTGGACGGGGCTGACCGGTTAGTAGGTACAGAGTTTTCCTTTGGGGTGATGAAAATATTCTGGAATCAGACAGAGGTAGTGGTTGCACAACACTGTGAATATGTTAAAGCCAGTGAGTTGTACACTTGCATGTTTAATTTTACGGTTATGTGAAATTGACCTCATTAAAAAAGAAAAGACGGGGCCCTATGCCTCATCAATATTTCAGAGTTTCATTTAAGATTTTCCAGTCTATCCTATTCTGCTTGAAGAAACCCATCCTCCGGAACTATCCCCAGAAGTACACAAGGCTATGAGCACAAGTGTCACTGATGCATTAATCTCAATAGTAAAAATCACAAACATCAAAAAATATCCCACAGTAGGTGAATGGCTAAATTTAATACTCCAGTTACTAAAAACGGTAAGCAGAGTTGTAGCTGCTGACACAAGATGGCCATAAAATTTTGTTCTGTAGCAAAGCAGTCTGTAGAATATTAAACTTAATAATCCTATTACTGCAGCGCCTGGGTGGCTCCGTCAGTTAAGTGTCCAACTCTTGGTTTCAGCTCAGATCATGATCTCAGGGTTGTAGGATCAAGCCCCACATCCGGCTCCGTGCTCAGCAGGGAACCTGCTCGAGATTCTCTCTCCTTCTCCCTCTGCCCCCCCACTTGTGCACTCTCTCTTTCTCTCTCTCAAGTAAATAAGCTTTAAAAATTTTTAATAATCCTATTATTAAAAAAATGATCACTGTGTGGTGTAGGCACACAGATATGGCCACGTATGTTTAGATATGCCTTTTTTTTTAAGGCTTGGAACATTATACACCAAACTGTTACAGGTTGGGCTATAGGAGCTGACTGAAGGGAGATACATTTTTCTCTACATATTTTTAAATATTTTACAAGTGTGTATTACTTTTCCAATTTAAAAATAAAGAAAAACATTTCATACCATTACTGTTGTTGTCCTTCCAATACAATGCTTATAAATGCCACTTTTCCAGGTCACTCCCACTGCAAAGTGCAGAAGGGAGAGGAGTGGCAGCATGAAAACTCACCCAAATGTCCTTCCCTGGAGACGGCCTCTGGCAGACAGTGCACGTGGCGGAGGCAAAGGAGCCATGAGCTTCCACCAGCTTTGAGGCAGGGATGCCAGACACTGAAATTCAAACCAAAGCTGAGTGCCACTAGCTCCACAAGCTCTGAGCTCGGCAGCCCCCAGAGGGAGTCACAGCCCTCCGTGCAAGCCTACAGGTAACGTCCCACTGACCAGAATAGGCACAGGGATGAGGGCTCCCCGATGCAGCCAAATCATGGTTAAACAAAGCCTGTCAACAAGTTTGATGTAAGTTCAGATAAAATTACATCTGATACCTAGGAAAACATTTTCTATTCTACAGACACCAAGTAAAAGCAGAAAAAACTATATAGGGGCAGCTGGGGGCTCAGTCAGTTGAGCACCCGACTCTCCATTTCGGCTCAGATCATGATCTCAGGGTTGTGGGATCGAGCCCCGAGGCAGGCTCCATGCTCAGCAGGGGTCTGCTGGAGATTTCTCTCCCTCTACCTCTGCTCCTCCCCCCACAGGCACATGTGTGTGTGCTCTCACTCTCTCTCTCAAATAAATAAATCTTTAAAAAAAAAAAACTATACAAAGACAATAAGTTTCCCCAAAAAAACACAAAACTGTAGTGCGCCCCCCCACACCCCTCGCTGTCTTCTCTGCACCGGGAGCAGCGCTGCTGCCACAGCCCCTCAACCCTGAAAATGCACACCTTGCACAGCTCGTCTCCACCCCGGCCTTGGTCAGGACAGACTCTCAGCTGCTGAGCCCATCACTGTCTGCAGTGGTGCTAAAACCACCAGAGACTCTGACAGACGAGAGCCGCAACTGGGCAGCCCCGTGTCCCCTGACCTCACTCATCCTGAGCCGCAGCTCCCGAACCAGCGCCATCTCGAGGGACACCGACACAGCAGCCAAGGTCACGGGGGCTGGGGCTGCCACAGTAAGGGTGGCTGGCTCTAGGGCTGGAACTGGAACTGTGTTTGGGAGCCTCATCAGCGGTTATGCCAGGAATCCCTCTCTGAAGCAACAGCTCTCCTACGCCATTCTGGGCTTTGCCCTCTGGGAGGCCATGGGGCTCCTTTGCTTGATGGTGGCCTTTCTCATCCTCTTCGCCATGTGAAGGAGTTGGCTCCACCTCCCGTAGGTTTTTCTCCCGTGTCTTGTCTGCCCTGTATGTTCCTTTTCCTATACCTCCCCAGGCAGCCTGGGGAAAGTGGTTGGCTCAGGGTTTGACAGAGGGAAGACAAATAAATACTGTATTAATAAGAAAAAAAACTGTAGATAAACAAACAGAGGTAACTTCTTACGACAGTTACGTGTTCCCACTGTCAGCTTCTGAGCTGTGGATGGGCAGACAGTCCCAGCTGCGAATCACTGGTTGTGGCTGCTATCGGGACAGCGGGAAATCATTACACAAAGAGTCTGATAATACTAGGCATCAATAGTGATCTCTCTGTGGGACAGTGACATCGTAGTTATGTTTTAAAGGTCTTTACCTTCTAGAGACACCCAGTGAAGTACTTACAGATTGTTTATAGGTTAAGTTCATGATGTCAGGGATTGGCTTCAAAATAACTGGGGCTGAGAGAGAAGGTGGGGGGTAGGAAGACAGACACGATAAAGTGAAGACTGGCTATGATGAGGGCACAAGGGTTCATTACATTCCTCTCTTAATTTTTATGTGGTCAAAAATTTTCATAATAAATTTCTTAAAAAAGAAATCATCATATCAGATTAGCAAAACTAGAAGCTCCCAATGTCAACTTTAGTTCTACCCGAAACTCACAGCCCAGCAAGTATGTCAGGACATCAGGCCCACCAATGAGATCCCAACAGTGACTCTCAAACACACGGTGGACTTTTGCCAGGGACAAAGGTCTAACTAGTGGGCTTGAGATCAGAGACGGGGTATGAGCACTGCCTGGAAGCAGGCGCCCAAAGCCTTCCCTGCAGAAGAGGAGAGCTCACCTCTCTCGAGCCCATCGATGTTCTGTGTGTAGAGCCGCAGGAGCAGCCCCTTGTCGTGCAGCAGTCGGAGGAAGTAGTGTATGACGTTGGGCCTGCAGCTCCGCAGGTACAGCTCCTTGGCCAAAGTGAAAAAGGGCTTGGGGTTGTGAGAGAAGAAAGCGAGCTCGAAAATGGCCTCGGGGTATGGGAGCCCGTACTGCTGCAGGTTGCTGTAGAGGCCACTCCCGGGAGACCTGCGAGAAGGAGCAAGAGGCTCTGAGCCCTGCGGAAGAGGGCGGGGCCGCAAGGCGGACCAGGGTGCCAAGGGAGGAGCTGGGCGTCGCAGGGTACCTGAAGTCCGGAATGCCACTGGGCGTGCTGATGCCGGCCCCCACCATGACCACCACCCTCTGGCAGGCTCTGGCTTGGATCAGCTCCACTATATCCTGCAGAAAAAGCTTCTCCTTCTTACTGTTGCCTCCGCTTCCAAAGATGCTTGAGGCACTAGCAGAAAAAGATATGGGTCTTCTTCCACCTGTAATGCTGACAAAAAAGGAGAGTGGCCAGGTGACCAGAGGCAGTTAAGCTCATGCTAGCCCTTCCACCACCCCCACCACTGAGAATGAACATACACTTCCCTCCTGTACCCAAAAATGACCACCCTTCCCACCATGGATGACTACTGGGCTACAAGAGAAAGAAGTCTCAACTCAGAAATCAAAACTTACCTGGGAGCAAAAAATTCAGGTTAGTTGCAACTGCGCAAACAAGGGATGTATCATATCTTAATTCCTGTTATCCAGTGCCAGTGCTAAGAGAACGGGGTCCACACCAGAGGTGTGGGGGCTTTGTGGGGGCTCTGGGTATGCTCTCTGCAGACACACACCGTAGCATACCTGGGCATTGACATTTAAAGAAAGCCAGGTGTCTCAGACTTCACACCAAATACCATCAGGAGAAAAAGTGGGTTCTAGAGACCATTCCAGAAAGAAACACTCATGCCCTGACCGCTAGGGATCCACACTGCTGCAGAGACTTGAACCTCATTGTTCGCAGCTGCCCATACTATGCGGCAGCCAAAGGAATCCCACAACCAAGGGAAGGCAGTGGGTAGACTCAGCTCGGGGCTTCTCAAGCCACCCCCAGAAGCCAGGAGCCGAGACACTCGCAAGGCTAAGTGTTAGGGATATGAGATGGTCTTCCACAGGAAAAAAAAAAAGCAAAACACGATGTACAAGTCCCAAGCTTCAGCAGGACCTCAGGACTTAGAAAATGACCCCACATCCAGGAGAGCAACAGGAAGAAACAAACGCAGTAGGACTAAGACAAAGCCTGTAGCACCACCTGCAAACACCCCACGGAAGTGAGTATGTGGACGTGGGAGGCATACAGCACTACAGCCTTACCTCACATGGGCCTGGAAAGGCTTCCTGGGTTTACTATCTGCTGTTAGGGACCCTGTGCGGCATCTAACCAAGCTGCACAACTTCATATGGTATCACGCTGACAACTCACCTAGAGTTCAGGACTGCCAGCCCCACTGCACAAGGCGCCGTTCTCACACCCCAAAGACTGGTGGCCACCATGTCTGTTCTTCCAGAAGGCCCTTGACGACCCTCCCCCAGGACATCTCCGACTTCAGTAAAGAGACTCCTCCACCCTGATGGGAAAAGAGATTCCACAAATGGAATGGACAACCGTCCTCAAATGAGCAGTGGATCTAAAATGAATACAGGGGCGCCTGGGTGGCGCAGTCATTAAGCGTCTGCCTTCGGCTCAGGGCATGATCCCGGCGTTCTGGGATCAAGCCCCACATCAGGCTCCTCCACTAGGAGCCTGCTTCTTCCTCTCCCACTCCCCCTGCCTGTGTTCCCTCTCTTGCTGGCTGTCTCTCTCTGTCAAATAAATAAATAAATTCTTTAAATAAATAAATAAATAAATAAATAAATAAATAAATAAATAAAATGAATACAGACATAGAAACAGGAAACTGAGAGCATTTCTTTTACTCATTTGTGATTCAGGCAAGAAATAAGCACCCTAAAAGCACATCGTCATACACATCAGAACAATTCAGGAGTATGAATCTTCTAGGAGTAAGGCCCTAAGTCACTCTCCTGTTTGCTGTGTCTTTTGTGTTCTTTTGCTCCTTACAAAACCAACCGTGCAAACTCTCTGCAGAGACCCACCCACGGGACACACTGTCAGTGAGGTTTCCCCCAAAGCTCTCTGCTCCCCATCCTAGCAAACATATCCCACCCCAGTGACAATTTCAACCCCACCCTGCCCTCTTGTATATCCCCTCTTCCAGACAAGCAAAAGGACTCCCTGGCTCTTGTATATGTCCTAAACCCTGAAAAGACCTTTCTCCACCTCAGCATGTCCAAATCTCCCATAGTCAAGGCCAGGACCAAATGCCACCTCCCTCGTGAAGCCACTGCTGGACCCCAGTGAGCAATCACTTTGCCCTCGTTTGATTCCCTGCTCCTTTTAGGCAGGCTAACACCCCTTCCCTTCCTGCAGTGACCCTGCACACCACCTCGCACACTCCACTCTGGGGTCAAGGACTTGCTTGCTGCTCACAGTCCACTTGCTTCTGTGTTGTGGCCTCTCCCACCACACAAAGCGTCATCCCGGTTTTCAAAAGAACAGATTTCTGAAAGGTATGTACAAGAGAAAGAGGAACATGACAAAGGAAGGTGTACGTGCAGGGCCAAGGGCACCCAAAGGAGACTCAGAGCCCTAGCTCACTGCCAGTCTCATCCAGTCACTCAAACACCCTGAGCCTCAGCTGCTAACACCAAGAGCAAGAAATGATTCTTACAGTCTTGCTCGAGAAGACCTATAGCTGTAGATCTTACCCAGCAGAAAGTACAGGAAATACACACAGCAGGGAAAACAGTCCTTCCCCCTCATCCCTACTCCTGCAGAGATGCCCACAGATCCTGAAGGAAGTTCTGCTGCATCAGAGACTTGTGTAAAAACACCCATCAAGCAGTTCTTTTGAGTGCAAATTGATAAGTCTCCATAGGAAATTTTCTAGTGAAAACCAGCCGGATGGTCAGGAAGAGAAGACGATGCTCTGGCTGCAGCCACAGCTGTTAAATGCCCCAGGTCACGCAGCATGTGGAACAACTCTCCCCTATAGTCTTCGCCCGAACATTTCCTGAGCTCCTCCTACACGCAACTTATTATGAGAAACACAAAAGGAATTAAAGGGAAGTTGTGATATTGTGATTTAGAATAAATATGTTTTTGGTCTTCATCCCCAAACCCTTGGAATTTCCAAGAGCAAAGGACCCATCTTTTGTTACCACGGTTGGTCTCCTGTCCTCAGTTCCTGAACTCCCCTCGGAGCCATGAAGGTGAAGCAGGTGTCTTGTTCTGCTTAACCAGCCCCTCTCCACCACAGTTGGGTTTATGTTCATGAGGGGACTTTGGGAAGGCCCTAAGGATGGGGGTGGGTGCCCGGGGGGCCACTGTGATTAGAGGGTTGGAGCTTCCATAAAAACTCAAAAGAAGGGGTGCATGGGTGTCTCAGCTGGTTGAGCATCTGCTTTGGCTAGGGTCATGAACCCAGGGTCCTGGGATCGAGCCCTGCATCGGGCTCCCTGCTCAGCAGAGAGCCTGCTTCTCCCTCTCCCTCTGCCTGCTGCTTCCCATTGCTTGTGCTCTCTCTCTCTGGCAAATAAAAAAAATCTTAAAACAACAACAACAACTCAAAAGAAGGGAGGCGGGTCAGAGGGCTTCCAGTTTGGTGAACCACATGCCAGGCCCCTGGGCTCCAAACTCCATAAGGCAGAAGGGACCAGGAACCCTTGCAGACCTCACCCTATGTATCTCTACTTCTGGCCATTCATTCAGTTCCTTTGGCACCCTTCATAATAAACCCGTAATCTACTAGTCAACGGTCTCCAAGTTCTGTGAGCTGCTCTAGCAAATGAAGGGACCCAGAGGAGGGGATCATGGTCTGTCAGAAGCACAGGAGACAACCAGGGGGAGCAGGGCTGTCTTGTGGGCCTGAGAGCTTCACCTGTGGTGCTCTCTTCAAGCAGGTAGAGTCAGAATTCAGTTCATTTGCTGGGACACCTGGTCAGCGCAATAAGGTTTCTGGGATGAAGGAAAGATCCCTTGGATCTATTAAACTCTTCACCAATACTTTTAGTACCTGCGTAAGATGGCATCAAGTATTAATCCATTATTGGACATTTAAGTTAAGTTTCTTAACAACTGTAGGTCTTAAGATATTCCCATACGTATGTTCAACTCCTAGGCAATGAAACGGAATCAAGGAACCCTCACGAACACGCAGTGGAGCCCAGCAGGGGGAGCGCTCCCGCCCACCACTCCCTCCTCTTGGCCCTTCAGCATTCCCAGCGGGAAAAAGCCTGGGCTTCCCTGAGCCCTTGGGAGGAAGGGGTTCGTCCCATCCGGCCAACCCGGCCAATGAGAGCATAGCTCAGCCAAAGAGAGCAGAGCCCGGCCAATGACAGAACAGCCCAGCCAATGACAGAACAGCCCAGCCAATGAGAGCCAGTCACAGCTCAGCCAACGAGAGCAGATCCCAGCCAGTGAGAAGCCCAGCAAATGAGAGCATAGCTCAGCCAGTGAGTGCACAACCCAGCCAATGAGAGCACAGCCCAGCCAATGGCAGCCAGTCACAGCTCAGCCAATAACAGCAGAGCCCAGCCAATGAGAGCACCGCCCAGCCAACAAGAGATGGTCAGAGCCCAGCAAATGACAGCACAGCTCAGCCAACGAGAAGCCACTACGATTCCAGTTCCCTGTTTATTCCAAATACTATTGCTAGTTCCAAATATTCCAAATATTGTTCCAAATACAATGCTAGTAGAGGTATTAATTGCACAACCTTCATCGGGGACAATAAAAACGCATATACCTTTAGACCCAGGAGTTCCACAACTAGTTTATCCAAAAAGTGAGTACAATGTACCTCAGCATTATTTGTAATAACTAAAGATGACAAACTATTTCAATAAGAGAATGATTAAATACATTACGAAACATCAGTAAAATGGAATCCTACAGATCCCACCCCCAACCTGGGACGTGAAGGGTGGGGGTGGGGCATCCTCAGTTCCCCGCAGAGACAGGCTGTGGGAGGAATCCGAACGGTCAACAACCAAGAAGCCCAGGCTCTATCTTGACCTCCCCCTGCGGGGAGAGGAGCAACAGGTCCCTCCTCCCTGACTCTAAGCCCTTTCTTGTGTAAGGTGAGGCAGGGTCTGGGGAGCTCTTCGTTGGGGCAGATGCGGTGGCTCGAATAAAAGAGTCATGCAAAGAAAAAAAAAAGGAATTCTACAGATCAGTACAAAAGACTGAGAAAGCATTTATGTTTTGAGATGAAAGTAAGTCCAAGACATATTAAGTAAAAAAAGGCTACCTAAACAGTGTCAACAATTAACATATAAGTGTTGCTTGTACTCATCCAAATACCCCCTAAGAAACAAGAAACCGCTACCGTGGCGCCCTCCGGAATACCCTCTGAGCTGCGTGGACAGGGACTTCACATTTTCAGGTCTTCTAGTGTCCCACCGACCATGCAAGGAAAAAAACCCGACTCCCGCGCTCGCCGGAACTGCACCCGGCCTGCTTTGCAACCCCAGCAACGCGCGGGCGCCAAAGCGCTGGTCTCCGCCCCGGGCCGCCGCCCGTCCGGCCGAACCAAGAGGCCCACTCACCTGCCGGGCGCCAGGGCCTGAAGGCGGAAAGAGCCGGCCGAGCCCACCGAGCCATGTCCCAGCTCCTCCGCCGCCCGCTCGCGACCTTGTCCCCAAGGGCCACGAGTCCGCCGCCGCGCGCCCCGCCCCACCCCGCGAGCCCAGGCTGGGGTGGACGCCAGGTGGGGGCGGCTTCCTAGCCCCTTGGGGTCCCGCTTCTCGCCCTGGAGACCAAACCAGGAGCCAGCATTTCTCTATCCTGCTTTCCCACCGTCTTCAGTCGGGAGGGTGATGCGCGCACTTTGCGAGCACTTTACTACGGCCAGTGGTCACATTTTCACTCAGTCCTCGCGAGACACTATTAAGCTACTATTATCATGGTCCCCGTTTGAGATGAGAACCTGCGGGTCACAAAGGCCGAGGCCACAAAGCCAGTCGATGGCCGGGCCGACCCCAGGCCCTCGTACTGTTGAATCCCACGGCCAGCTGCGCGGGAAATCGGGTACAAACCCTGGAGGGAATTTCTTCAGAGGCACCGGCGCGGTTACCCGGACAACCCCCGCGCGCCGCCCGCCGCCCGCCGCCGGGGAGCTCCCGGCCTGCCTCGCGCGACGAGGGCCGGAAGTGAGTGAGCATTTCCGGCGGCCATTCCCGCGGCGCTCACACCTCCGTTGTACGGCTGTCCCAGGGTCTTCCTGCCGTCATGAAGGACGTTCCTGGCTTTTTACAGCAGAGCCAGAGCTCCGGGCCCGGCCAGGCCGCCGTGTGGCACCGTCTGGAGGAGCTCTACACGAAGAAGTGAGCGCCCCGGGCCCCAGCGATGGGAGAGCGAGGCAGAGAGGGGGCGGCGGGGGGAGGGGCGGGACATAGATGGACCGAGGGTGCTCAGCCCCGCGTGCGGAGAGTGGGAGCAAGTTAGGCCGGAGAGGTGCGCTGAGGAGGGGGAGGGGTGACAGCCCACGGGGACTGAGGGGCAGAGCCATAGGCAGAGTTTGGGGGCCTAGGGTTCACTGCCTTCCTGACCGAGGGGCTGTGACTGAAGTTCCTGCACTCCCCTTCCCCTGATCTTACGAAAAGGGTTCAGGGCTTTAAAGGTTGTTCGCTCTTGATTCCAGACAAACAAGCAAACACCCTTTCAGAGGTAAGGCTGCCATGCATTTTGAACAGCAGATCCTGGTGTCTTGGCCTTGGTATGGTGTGGCTGTGTCTACGCCCTCTCTCAGCGGTCTGGAGCGGATAAACCAGAGCCGAATGCAGTTTTGTTTTTTCCCTCTTGATTCTGCAGCTGGTTACACCCTGGGTTTCAACCACATCTCCCCTCTCCCATGGTCCCTACTTTCCGTTACATTTCATATTGGGTTTTGTGCCCCTGAGATCTCCGAGTTTAGGCTTACTTAGGATGAATTTTTTTGACAAATTGTCTGTTGCCAAGCACCAGCCTCTTTTCAAACGAATAGAATAAGTGGCTAGCATTGTTCCATAGGAAAGTACACCTGTAACAACTTCCCTGTTAACAACCCTAGCGTTAAGCATTGTGCCTCTTACATAGAAAATGAATATATATTTGGGTGATGTTCAGCAGCCTTCTGCTATTAGCGTTTTATTTGCATTCTTAAAAATTAGACTTCGGCTTCGAATGTACCGTCACTTTTCTAGAGGATTTATTCATTTGCCTGTTTAACCCTTCATTCATCCCATTTACAGTGGAGGAAACAAGCTCACTTTAAGCTCCTTCCCCGAGATACTCAGCTGTTAAGTAGAAGAGCCAGGATTTCAACTTGGATATGTGTGATTCCAAATTCTTGTTTTCAGTCAAACCTCACAGTAATTCTTGAGGTAATTAAAAAGATGATCTCCAGGGTGACATACCGTTGAATAGCAGAGCGAGGAAAAGAGCTCCGGTGTATTAGCACCTGCTTTAGCTTTCTTCCTGTTACACAGTAGAGACTGGCTACTATTTGTTATTTGATAGGACTATCAAGGCTGGAGGTGTCTGTGACTGGATATTAGTTTATAGGTCTTAAGGGCCTTATGTTTTTCAGGTTGTGGCATCAACTGACACTCCAGGTGCTTGATTTTGTGCAGGACCCATGCTTTGCCCAAGGAGATGGCCTCATAAAGGTAAATGATTTGCCATGCTAGGTCAGATTATATAAATATAAAGGACTTTTAAAAACAATAGGTGGGCTTTTATTAATGCATTATACCTACTCAGTCGTCAGTATGTCAGGGACTGTTCTAAGGGTTTTGTATATTTACTCATTTACTCTTTACAACAACATTGGGATATAAGCACTACTGTTACCCTATTCATTTGATGTAGAAGTTAACACCAAGAGATTGAGTAACTTGCCGGAGATCACAGCCAACAGGTGGTAGAAGAGTCGTCAAATACAGTCTGGCTTCTTCTAAAATCCCTGCCTAGGGGCGCCTGGGTGGCGCAGTCTTTAAGCGTCTGCCTTCGGCTCAGGGCGTGATCCCAGCGTTCTGGGATCGAGCCCCACGTCAGGCTCCTCTGCTAGGAGCCTGCTTCTTCCTCTCCCACTCCCCCTGCTTGTGTTCCCTCTCTCACTGGCTGTCTCTGTCAAATAAAGAAATAAAAAAAAAATCTTTAAAAAAAAATAATAAAATCCCTGCCTAAAATGCTGTCTTATAGCATAGGATGCCCTGTATCTTACTGTTTGTAGACTTTTTTTTTTCAGTACTGTACTTTTGGAAACGTACTCAGAAATTCAAAGTGCAAACTCATTGGAGGGTGGGGTAGGAGATAATGGAAGAGAACCATAGAGACCTTGTAGACAAGTGTCATCAGTCCGCGTCCTTCCCTCCCACTGATCTGCTTGCTTGCCAAAATGCCTTGTCTTGGGTGGTGTGAAAGATGGAGCCTCTGTGCTTCACTTGGCGGTGGGGAGGTTTGCAGGGGAAAATCCTCTGTAGTAGGGCCCTTTAGAATTTTGTCAACAGGTGGGGGGGAAACCATTCTCTGCCCCAGCCTTCCCCACACTCCCTGACAGACCCCCACCAATTTGTTCACTGGTAGCTTACTCTTTACAGTCTTTCTTGGCGTCTTACTCTTTGATGCCTTTCTCTCAGATTCTGAATGAATCAGAGATTTAAACCTGCATTGGAACCAAAAACTAGTTTTTGATAGCTTGAGTTATTTGCCCTGGATACATTACTTTATATGTGCTCACAGTGAAGCTAACCCTTATTACCCCACCACCTGGGATCCTAAGATTTTCTTGTGTTTTATACCCACCAGTTTGACATTTCACTCCTTCCAAGGAACTTCTATTCATCTGTAAACCTAAAGATTTTACTGGGCATTCTGTCTTCTGGATTATGTGGGAAAATGATAAATTAGAGCTGTCTTAATATTGTTCCCTAAGGTTCTATATCATAGCAATGAATAATTCATGATTATTCATCTCTATCCTTTACTTTCTTGTCTTTAAATCACTTTCTATACAGAGCAAAATATTCCCTCAACCCCCTGTAACATAACACTTACTCAGGTCAGCAGACTGGTGTTTACTGTGTCAGTGGGCAAGCAAACCTTTAAAAATTGTTGGGACTCAGCCCGCACAACTTTCAGACACGTAGTGTTCATGAACCTGCAGTGACCAGTAGTAATTTTGAGTTTCTTTTTTCTTTGGATGGGTTTTTGCAAAATTATAACGGGTGTCAGAAAAGTTGAGAATACCCTCTTAATGAAGAAGATATCTTTGAAATAGTCCTTTGTAATGAAAAAGCCATTTTATTTAGAGAGCTCTTTGCTGGGTGCCAGATTTATCTTTCTTAAAGATTTTATATATGTATTTGACAGAGAGAGACAGTGAGAGAGAGTGCGCGCACAAGCAGGGGGAGCAGCAGGCAGAGGCAGAGGGAGATGCAGGATTCAGTCCTAGGACCCAGGGATCATGACCTGAGCCGAAGGCAGACGCTTAACCTACTGAGCCACTCAGGTGCCCCGTGCTAGGTGCCAGATTTAAATAACTAACTGGCTGCTGTAGGGACATTTCTACCCACCCACCCCCAGTTTTACTGAGAGAGCATTGACGTATAATACTGTATTAGTGTACGGTGTGGAGTATAGGTATATGTGCAAAATGGTGACAATAAGTCTAGTTAACATCCATCTCACAGTTATGCTTTTTTTCTTCTTGTGATGACAACTTTTATGATCTACTCTCTCAGTAACTTTCAAATATACAGCACAGTATTGTTAACTGTAGACACCGTGCTGTACGTTATATCTCCAGGACTTGATTATGACCGGACATACTGTCTTCAGCCATTTCTTGCACCCCCACCCCCTGCCTCTGGCAACCACCAATCTGTTCTCTGTATCTATGAGTTCAGTTTTTTTAGGTTTCACGTAGAATTGAGTCATACAGTATTTGTCTTTCTTTGTCTAACTTACTTCACTAAGCAAAATGCCCTCCAGTTTCATCCATGTTGTCACAAATGGCAGGATTTCCTTCTTTTTATGGCTGAATACTACCCCACACTCTGTGTGCATATACACCACATTTTCTTTCACAGGGACTTTCTATCTTCACATCCCAGAGGAATTGCAGACTCTCCTTATCCAAGTTGACCCCATCTGGAGGCTCCCTCTTCCCACTTTGCCCAGTTACCCAGCGATAAGTTCAGAGGTCATTGTCAGCTCCCCTTCCCTGTGACCAGCGAATCTCTCGGACCCTTTGTCCACCCTCACTGCTGTGGCTCCCTCGCTCTCCTGTCTTGACCGGTAGCCTCAGCTGGTCTCTGTCCCTCCTTCTGTTCCCTCCCTGTCCTCCCTGCCCCCGGTCATGCTCCTAAAGGAGAAGTGTGACCATGTGTTCCCACTGGCTGCGGCTAGCCTTCAGGACAAGGACAAGCCCCAGCGCCTCCCACTGTCTGTGTCCTTCAGAAGTGCTCCTAAAACAGTGCAGTGTTTCTTCAGTGCTTTTGCGCATGTTTGCTCCTGTCTGGAATGTTCTCCCAATTCCATACCTCCTCTCCCATTCCAAGCGTGTCCAGCTCTCTAACTCCTCTTCCTTCCTTAAAACTCAGTTATCACCACTTCTGGAATAACCTTCTTCGGAACCTCACCTTTTGGCTGATCCACCCACATGGGATTTTTTCCTGGCTTGTAAACTCATAGTGTTGTCATTTATTTTTTTACAAGTCTGCTCTACTAGGCCAGGAATCCTTGAAAGCCCAACTTTTATTTTACACATTCTGTGTCTGTAGTACCTAGCAAAGAGTCTGAGTCAGTACTCAGGTGTTTGCTGAATGGCTAATAAATTTGGTAATAGAGGCTGCAACCCTCTAAAATCTGAAGGTTAGTGAATCTTTCAAACTGATAGTCTGTTTTACCTAAAATACTTTGGAGAAAGAATATAGGAATTGTTCTCTAGGAGATTCTTACAGGTCAGGGATCTAATTCCCAAGAAAAAAATCATAGCTTTCTTCAGTAATCCGTTGGTGATTAATAAACTCAAATATGGGTGTCCTGTCAGTCCACCAACATGTCTGCAGTGCCTGCTACGTGGTGGGCATGGCGGGCATGTCTGATTTTGCAGAATGAAAGACATTCTGTAATTACTGTGCGTGTTTTGGTTCCACAGCTTTATGAAAACTTCATCAGTGAATTTGAACACAGGTAAAACACCTTTATCGGTTTTTTGCTTTGAACATGGAAACATTGATGCTTAGTGACACTCAGAGGCTGCTGGTTTTTATTTCAGGGTGAACCCTTTGTCCCTGGTAGAAATCATTCTTCATGTAGTCAGACAGATGACTGGTGAGTCTCGTTTTGTGTCGTAAAGGAGAAGATCCAAATGGTGATTAAAATGATCTGAAATATAAGTTAATTGAACTTTTACGTTTTGATAGAAAATGCCAGATTTTACGTCACGTTTTTATTATATTTTATGATCTAACCCTAGAGATTACCCTAAGTGTTGTGGTTGGTAGGAACCAGTCTCTACAGATGCCCCTTTGGTGGTTCTTCTGACATTGTTCTTCTGCCTTTTCTAGACCCTACTGTGGCTCTTACTTTTCTGGAAAAGACTCGTGAAAAGGTAAATGTGAAGTCTGAGCCAAATCTTTAGAATATGTGTGACTTACAGTTTTGTGTCTGTGCCCGCTGTACACACCTTGTAGAGACCGGCGTGTCTCTAGTCGTGTCAGTGAAGCCAGCGTGCAGATGTTTTGTTCGTCTCCTGCCCACACTTCTCAGGTCCCCTTGTCTCTGATGTCTGTAGGTGAAAAGTAGCGATGAGGCAGTGATCCTGTGTAAAACTGCGATTGGAGCTCTAAAATTAAACATCGGGGACCTACAGGTCACAAAGGTAAGGTTGCTGTAACACAGGTTTGTCTTTGGTTTACAAAGTTGGTGAGAGTTATGGGGGGAAAACCCTATTTCTCCATTTTACCTTTTAAAGTGATTTTAAATTATAGAAAAGTTGCAAACGTAGCACAGGGAACTCTCATACATCCTCTCGCGCGCTCCCACTGCCGACATTTCTTTGCCCCATCAGTCTGTGTGCACGCGTGCAGTTTTGTATTTTGTTTTTCAAAACCGCGAAGAGTCAGTTGCTGCTATGAGGCCTATTACCCTTTAACATAAGGGGACTGCCCTGGGCAAGCACAGCACATCTGTCAGCAGGAGGGTTCCAGACAGCCTCCGACTGTCCACATGGGTCCTCACTGACCAGGGTCAGCCCACTCACCACGACAGGTCACAGGCTGCTCCTTTGCCCCCTCTGCCTTCTAATCCTTGTAGAAGTTTTCTCTCTGTTTGTTATTTCCGTTTTAGTGTAATTTGGGGGATGGATGTGGTTATGGGTGGCAGTAAGACCAACTTATGTGGCCAGTCCACCTTGTTAAAGTAGAGACTACCTGTGTTGAGTTTGGATTTGGGTTTGGGTTTTTTGGTAACCGTAATATTTAAGAAAATATTGGGGTAAGTGTTGATGTTCTCCTTGCCCTAAAATAACCTTTCTTATGTTTTGTTGCTTCCCAGTCCTGTCCTGCATACATACTTACTGCGTTTTGCTCTGAATATTTAAGACATGTCAAAAGCCAGAGAATACTATAAAGAATTCTGTCGTGGGTGTCCGCGTACCCCACCCAGCTTAGGAATGAAGCAGCACTGCACGGTTGGAGCTGCTGGGCCCTCAGAGCACGTTCCTGCACCAGCAGTGCTCCCGTGCGCGTGTGTGGTGTTCCTCGTGTTTGTGTGGCTCCTGACACTCGCTAGATAGGGCGTGTAAGTCTGAGTGATACATAGTATTGTTTTGAGTGGCTGGCTCGGTGTGAGGTGTGAGAGTCATCGTGCTGATACCTGTGACCCATTCATTCTTCCCGTTATTTGGTATTCTGCTGTTATGACTGTTTCACAGCCTGTGCATCAGTGTCCTGTTGAAGGGATTCCGGGGTTTTCCTGTTACGAACAGTACTGTTAGTTATCAGCATTTCTGTGCCTGGTTCCTCACCAGCGCATGTGCCTGCAGGTGAGGCTACAGGCATACGGTGTGTGTTTTACGCCTTTACCAGATGTGGTCAGACCTTTCTCCACGATGGCTCACACTCCCCTAGCACTTCCAAAGCTCCGAGTCTTCAGCACTTGATACTTTCAGACTATTTAATTCTTGCCAATCCGGTGGAGATGAAATGCCATCTCATTGGGGATGTATTGACCACTCCATTCGTGTCTCCACTTACGTAAATTGCCTGTTGATATCTTTTCTTTTGCTCACTGTTTTGTGTTACCGTCCTCCTGTTGATATGTAAGAGTTCTGTATATAGTGTTGGTCACACTCCCTTGCGGGTTACCTGTGCGGTAAGTACCTTTGTCCAGTCTGTAGCTTATTTTTGTTCTCTTTTCTGTGTGTCTTGGATGAGCTGAAATTTTCCATTTTCACATAGTCCTGTCTGTCAGCCTTCATGTCATGTATTTCCTTAAAGGTGCTTTAAGCTAAAAAGAAGGGCAACCTTGCTTCCTGCGTTTAGGAAACAATTGAAGATGTGGAAGAGATGCTCAGCAGCCTCCCTGGTGTGACGTCGGTTCACAGTCGCTTCTACGACCTCTCCAGTAAATACTACCAAACGGTCGGGAACCACGCGGCCTACTACAAAGATGCCCTGCGGTTTCTGGGCTGCGTCGACATCAAGGATCTGCCAGGTAACATGGAGCCATTAAAGTCCACGTCGAAGGAGCACGCTTTTGAGGCATGGTAGCAGGTCTCAGAAGCTACTCTGGTGTATCCCTCCCTCGTTGAAGAGAGCACAGGTGGTAGAGGGTAGAAAGAGCCATGCAGCCATCAGTTTCTCCCTGGGGCTGCCTTCAGAATTCAGCTCAGGTGAAAACAAGACTGCGCCCTGTAGCCCCTCGCTGGTCCTTCTCCAGTCTTCCCTGTTCTCTGAATCAGAGACCTTTGTGAGAAGCCCAGCAGTGTCAGCGTCTGGGCCCCTGCAGCAAGAAGGGCACGGTGAAACCCGGTACCTGAGATCTTGTGCCGGAAACTGAACAAGATCCAGGGGAACACCTCACAGAAATCTTTCAAGGATCTGAGGAATGGAAAGAAAAGTGAACAATACGTTTTGGGGAAAGTGCGAGGAGTGTGTTTAGAAAAGAAATGTGAGCCCGTTTTAGGTGTTTCTCACAGTACACTGTTGAAGCTGTGGAGACCAGCAACCCCTAAAATTGGGTGCAGTTTTAATTCTTGCATCTCGAGAGAAACATTGGAAAAAGCAAGTAGCACGGTCAGGAGAGGGGATTGTATGGGAACAAGGAGTTAGGCTCACTCTATTCTGAAAAGAGGCTAGATGAGGTGACTTTAAGAGAAATAAGAGGTAATTCTTCCCGGAAGTAGATTAGCTGAAAATATAAATAGAGTCACGTATTTGGGTAGGAATAAGTAAACGAATGAATGTCTTTCCCACAAAACCTGCACACGTGGTTCCAGGTATAATTTGAGTTAATCTAGTACTTTAAGCGATGACTAATGGGGCGCCTGGGGGCCTCAGTCGGTTGAGCATCTGACTCTTGGTTTGGGCTCTGGTCATGATCTCAGGGTCCTGGGATTGAGCCCTTTGTCGGGCTCTGCGCCGGACATGGAGCCTGCCTGAGATTCTCTCTCTCCCTCCGCCCCTCCCCACCTTCCCTCTCTAAAAAATAAAAATAAAAGATAAAAAAATTTTTAAAAAACCAACGTGTTAAGGCTTTGTGATATGACCATTACAGGGAATGGTTTCTTTACTTTTTATGAGATTTTTAAAGCCAAACAGGACTGGTTCTCGTAACTGGGTGTCACTGGAGGTGTGTTGTTGCCGCAGTGTCTGAGCAGCAGGAGAGAGCTTTCACGCTGGGACTAGCAGGACTGCTTGGCGAGGGAGTTTTTAACTTTGGAGAACTCGTAAGTGGACCCTGGGCACAGATTTCTTAACAACGGGGAGACTGATTTTGTGGTCAGCTAACCATCTCCTCCTCGCAGCTCATGCACCCCGTGCTGGAATCACTGAGGAGCACCGACCGGCAGTGGCTGATTGACACCCTTTACGCCTTTAACAGTGGCAACGTGGAGAGATTCCAGACGCTGAAGACCGCCTGGGGCCAGCAGGTCAGTCATGGGAAGGACGGCTGAGTGCTCCTGCAGTGCCCCTGGCTCGCCTTCGTCCTGCGTCTGTTCATTGATTTAACACAACGTTTGCTGTGCACCTTCCCTCTACACAGCAGGCTCTGGGGAGACAGGAGATGAAGACAGGCCGGTCTTGCTCTCAGAGCAGGTGGTTAAGTGGCTAGTTACGGCAGTAATTCAGTTACTATGGTAGTGCTCAGTGCTAATAACAGAATATGACAGGGGAGTGTCATCTGGGTGACGGGGGCGTCACCAAGGACCCAAAAGAAGTAATGCTCTGTATCTGATCTTAGTTGTGAGTAGAATTTAGCCAAGTGCAGAATATGAGAAGAGTGTATTCAACAGAGGAAAAGGAAGCTTTTAGCATGTTGCTGACCTGAAGTAGGGTCGGTGAGACCAAAGTGAGTGAGTGATGAGAGCCGGGGAGAGCCTTGAGTGCGGGAAGGCAGGACAGTCTGTGCAGGGAGGGAGCGGTCAGTGTAGAGGGAAAGGGGTCAGCAGGGGAGAGGGCACTAGGCAAGGAGAGGAGCCTCTGGGAGGTATGGATCAGGGAGAAGAGGTATTAACAAGGACCTGAACTTTCATAGTAAGTTTATTTTTTAAATGAGATTATTGGAAGCAGATATTACTAAAATTGTTCATAGCGATAGGGATGATTGTTTTTGTACTTTTCTGAAATTTCAGTTTTCTCAAAGTTCAAAATAAACTTGTGGAATTCACAGATAGTGGAGCCGAGTAGATGTAAACGGGCTGTGAAGAGGCAGAAAACCAGCCCAGCCAACCTTGACTACAGTCCGTGTGTCGATCTTTGAAAGAAACAGGTGTGCCACTTGGAAAGAAAGATGGCTGGCTGTAGAAACATAAGAACTTCAGAAGTGCGTTGCCAGCGCTGTGTCTAAGCAGTGAGAGCCCATTTGGGGGAGTGGGCACTTCTGAAGAGTTTGACCTGTCCCGTACCTGTGGCAGAAGTATCCCTGGAGGGCTGCCTGTGTTGGGGTATGAGTTCCTAAATGTTTGCATCAGGGAACCCATTCTCCTTTTTTTGTCTCTGCTCAGCAGTAACCTGTGGCCTTCCTGCAAGGAGACTGTGCGGTTCTCGTGACAGTGCTGGTTTTCATGACAACTTAATAACTTGCTCTTTCAGTCCAGAAAACTCCCTGGAACTTAAGGAGTGTGTTCCTCGGAGGCCCCACTTACACGGAGCTGACCGAGCAGGCAGTGCACTTGGACCTGCTCAGGCACAGGACGGGTCATTCCTTGCCTTTCTTTGTGCCAAGAGTCTCCTTGAAATGCCTGCACCTGGGTCCTGCCCCCTGGTGTCTGTGGCATTAGGGTAAATCTTACACTGTAAATGCTGTCTTACGTGGGGCACGGCTTTTCAGGGAGACGCCAGGTAACGGTGTCCTGAGAGAAGCGAGCCTCCACGACCCTGCTGTACAAGGTGTTTGGACATGCCAAGTTTCTTTTCGTTCGATCTGTTGAAGAAGGAATTTCAAAGCCCAGGTTAGGTAACTGAGGTCTTTCTACCTTCCAGCCTGATTTAGCAGCCAACGAACCCCAGCTTCTGAGGAAAATTCAGTTGTTGTGCCTCATGGAGGTAAGCAAGCACCCAGGAACCTGCAGGTGAGCCCATGGGGTCCTGCACACTGTCCAAGGCTCTCATAGTGATATTTTGGCCACACCCCCTCTCCACCACCTTCCTTTTTCTTCTGCCACCGTTTGCTTTTTGAAGTTTGTATTTGAGTCTCATCTAAGATAACGCAAAGACCCAGGCTAGCGGAGGTGTTCCCTGGCCATCTGAGCTCAAGTAGCTGCCACCTCATTGTACGCACCCTTCTCCGTGCTCATCTCTTTCCCTCCTAGAACTTAAGCTTCTTGAGGAAATGGATCTTCCATTTCTGGGCCGCCATGCTGCCCCAGCTCAAGTGTGGCCCTGGCACGTGGTGGCCTCAAGCACTGCTCGGGCATGAGTGCTGACCGCTGCCGACAACTGCCGTGGACCTTATTTCACCTTAGTATCTGAGCACGGAAGACCTGTTCCTAATAAGATACATGGCTACTGTTCAGGAAAAGTTTAGTATGTGGGATAGTAGTAAAATCTGTGTTTTCAGAGCAAGTATTGACAAAACATCCGTATCAGTCAGTTCTCTGACAGTTTTTATTTGGAAAAATAGTTAACCAAAAAATTTTTTTCAGATGACTTTCACACGACCTGCCAATCACAGACAACTCACTTTTGAAGAAATTGCCAAAAGTGCTAAAATCACTGTGAACGAGGTACGTTGTTGGACTCAGGATGGTCCAGTGGTAAAGCTGCCGCCCAGAGGGTTTGGAGCTCCTGTGAGCTCTGTTCCCCAGACTCCAAACCGCAGAAGACACGGTGTCTCGCTCCCCCCCACTTAGGGCCTCGGGGTGACTCACAGCAGCCCCTCTGCACAGGTGGAGTTGCTGGTGATGAAGGCGCTCTCGGTGGGTCTGGTGAAAGGCAGCATTGACGAGGTGGACAAGCGGGTCCACATGACCTGGGTGCAGCCCCGAGTGCTGGATCTGCAGCAGGTAGCACGTAGTTCGCCTCCGCAGGTGGTTCGGATGGTATCTGCTGTCTTAGTTTCCCTTGGATGGAAGCCATTTAGGAAGAAAGCGGTATTGACGAGAGGTTTCAGAGAATATATTACTGCTGTGGGGACTAAGGGTTTTTAAAGAACCTAATTTAATACAAGCCTGGGGTTTGAACCCTGCATTTAAAAGCTTATCGTAATTACAGTGCTGGTTGTGCTGATGAAGCCTTTTAATCTTAAAATTGGTACTCGGATCAAATATGTTCCTAGTTCTGTGGTTTGAGCTCCGATCCATCTTGTCCATATTTACTGGAAATTTAATCCTGTGGATTTCCTCTATTCTTGCCTGTTTTCTTTCACGCAAGTTTTTTAAATGTCCTTGCGATAAGAATTGACTGGGATAATCACCTCTCACACAGCCCACTCCCCCAGCTCTAGTGTCCTTTCTATTAGCGCTAACCCTAAAGAATTAGCTGGTGAGGTGCGCCTGGGATTCCCAAGTGTCCTGACACCCGTGTGGTCCTGGTTTGCCTCAGATCAAGGGGATGAAGGACCGCCTGGAGTTCTGGTGCGCTGACGTGAGGAGCATGGAGATGTTGGTGGAGCACCAGGCCCACGATATCCTCACCTAGTGCCCCCGCCTCACCGTCCGTGGCAGCTGAGAAGATCTGCATGTAGTTGGGGGTGGGGGGCGGGATTCTGTTTGTTCTTCCTGCTGTGAAAACAGGACTGTCACTGATGGGGGGCCCGGCCGCAGAGAGAAGCCTCCTTCATGGGTGTCTCCCATAGCCCACAGTGGGGGGGGTCACGGGTCTCCGGTGACGAGGCGGGCAAGAGTGTGCACGTGCCCCAAGGAATGAGAAGGAGTAGCCCTGAAGTGTGTGGACGCTTGTCTCCACATCCACCTGTGGACATCTCTGGTGGCGTATGAGAATGTTCCTATAATAAACGCCTTTGTTTTGTCCTTTTTGTGGTTCTGTTTCCTTAGTCTTAACTTCCAGGTGCAGCCTGGGCCTAAGAGATTAGAAAGCAGGAGATGGGAGATGGAGCTTGGTGGGGGTTTGGCCTCAGCCCTCCTCCTACCCTGGGAAAAGGGCAGCTCGGCACGTGCAGGGCACTGGGGCCAAGAAAGCAAGTCCTGTCTCTTGTGGCTCAGACGTGCTGTCCGCTGCCATCTGACAGGCGTCCAACCCACCACCACCCAGCCAGTGGCTTCTGGGGCCCGGGTGTCCCAGCCAGCCCTCAACCTAGTGCCGAGTGTCCAGGGAGGGGGCTACTCGTACACAAATCACACAAGCACCAAGCGAACACTAGGTGGGGGAGGGGTTTAATGGGGTCTTTTGTCCTGCGCCTGGAGCCCGAGCTGCGGAGCCTTCATGCTGTGGAGCTTCTCTTGTAGCTCTCCAGATGGGATAAGACCCAGCCTGCAGGAATCAGGAAGCTGAGGAACATCACAGAGAGCCCAATGGCTTGCTCCTGGGTTGAGGAAAGCACGTACTTGTGAGTTGACTAGACCATTACCAGGTCATTCCTGGGTCATTGGGTAAGGCTGTCTCCCTGCCCCGCTGTTCCTGGTCCTGCCGTGGGGGACTCCTAACCAGAGCAGCAGTCCGGTGCTAGAGATGTCTTGCCCCCCGCCCCCGCTCCTGTGGGACCCTCAGCCCAGCCCCAAACTTCTTGTGTGTCAGGTGGAAAAACCCTGCAATGCACGAGCAGGGACCACTGTAGTCATCATTGTGGACAGCCTCTGCAAAGACCCAGACTAGCAGCCCTGGGCTCCAGTCTCTGTGGGGCAGGACCTCTTTATCATCGCCCCCTCCTCCACCCCCACCCCCGCCCCTAGAGCCTGCCTGGCCAGGCCATGTGTCCCCCGACCTTGAACTCCTGACCAGGCACAGCATGTGCCCTCCCTTCCTGATACCAGCAGACGTGTGCGTGCCGGGTGCTGTGTGGGACGCAAGAGACAGCTGAGACTGGGGTCATACAAGGGCAGGGCCTTTTCCCTAAACGGCAGTCCTGCTCAGAAGCCTGGATGGAGGAGATGGGACTCCCGGTACTGCATGTGCATGTGTGTGCACTCACACCAGTGCGCAAAGGCCATCCCACCCCGAGCCAGATTCTGAAGAACTAACTATACTTCTCCTTCATTCGGTTTCCTCCTGCAACAAAGCCTGGGCCCAGTCATCCCTGCCTGTTCCCTAAAACAGAGTCAGATGCCGGTTTGGGAACCAATTCTTCCTCCTGGCTTTGCCTCCCAGCGGATTCAGAGCAACATTGGCCCAGAACTGGGCCCTTAGGCTGGGTTCAGATCTTAGCTTCACCAGTGATATGACCCTGAACAGATGACCTTCAAGACCTTGGTTTATTGATGCTTAACACAGAGGTAGCGATCTGCTCTCCCGGAGCCTGAGGGTAACTGAGTTCTGTGTTTTCACCTGTGCTCTCACGGACCCTCAAAGCAGCCCACTCTTCCCCTTCAGTGGGCGGTGAAGCTGGAGTACACACTGAGTGCCCTCCAAGCTCAGCCGTTTAGCACCCCTCATTTGCCAGAAGGCAAGTGGGGGCCTGAAAACAGAGAGACCACCATCCCCTAACTGACTCCGCTGGCTGCTGTGGGAGCCTGACCTCCTGGCGATGGACCTCTTTCCTGGCGTAGGAACAGTGTCCCAGCCATAGGGCTGTGTTCCAGCAGAAGGGTCACCTCTAGAAGCTGCAGGCCTGAGAATACATTCCTCCTTCCCTTTACCAGCCTGGCCTTCTGTATCCTGCCCCCAAACCCACCTCATCTTCAAAATAATGCAGGCCTGCCCACTCCCCCTGCTCAGGTCAGCACCTCTACTTCGCTGGAGGTACTCACCGTGGGAGAAGTGGGTGTCCGGGCTGGCTTGGCAGAGACATGTGCCTTGGGAACCAGCCAGCCCCTCAGAGGGGCCCGCAGCAGCCTGGTGGCACAGGCTAACCTCAGCATGGTAGTTGAGCCGAGCTCCTCCTGGAGTCCAGCAAAGTTCCGTGTATCTGTTCGGTGTGTCCTCTGCTCACTCGGGTGTTGGGGCTTTTTATAGCTCGGGGCGGGGGGTGGGGGGAGCTGCAGCTGTCCCCTCCTGTCATGGCGCTTGGCAGAGAGGATGCCCGCTTGGAAGTGGGCGAGAACCGGCCTCAGACCAGCAGCCTCCAGGTTGCTGTGGCCCCCAAGGGGCTTCGAGCCTTTCTCAGTGCAGGCAGGTCTGCAAAGGGCCTTCATTTCTCTGTGAAAAGGGCACTCAACAAAGAAGCAGGACCAGGGAAGTCAGAGAGCTTGAGAATGCAAGAGGGGGAAGGTGACGTAAGTTCAGAGTGAACCTTTAGTATCTGGAGTGTCAGCTGGCAGAAGCATGTAGAGCTATTTTAAAATTCTCTAACTCAGGAACGCCTGGCTGAGCTGCCCTGCCTTCTGATTCGTAACTGATGGACCAGCTGGGTGTTCCCGGAGCCCTGCTTCTCCAGGCTCAGCACGTGGTGAGTCCGAGCAGCCTCCCTGCTGACTTCGGCAGTGCTGACACCAACACTGACACGACAGCCTTTGCACTCAGAGGAGACCATCACAGCTGCACCGCAGACAGACAGAGGTGGGGAGAAGATCAGCAGACACTTTGTGAGTGTGAGTTCAGGGCTGGGGCACTTAGGCCCCTGGCTCTGGGCCCACATGCAGTAAAGGCTCCCAGGGCCGAATGTGCTGGGTCCACGACGCCCGCCGGCCCTGCGGTAATCAGCCTGTAACCTGCCCACATGCCATGTGTGAGCTCAGAGCCTCCCTGCCTCTCTTCTCTTATTTCTACAGAAAATGAGTTACTCATTTCTTCCCACAGCAAACATCTACTAGTAAATTTGTTTTCCTGCTTTCTGAGAGACTATTTCACACCTTCTCTCTGTACCAACAGCCCCTACACACACAACACCCTCGTCAGAGACCCTACTGCTGATTCCGAGATAATGGAAGTGACCAGATGTGAACCTCTGTGGACCCCAGTTACTATCCTCCAGGAGAGCAGCGGCCCTGAGCCCCTGCGGTGAGTCAAGTGCCAAACTCAAGTCCCAGCGGCTTCTCCAGCCCTTCTGTCCTTGGTTGCTGGAAGCTGAGCCCCTGGTCTTCCTTCCACCTTGTCCAGATCCTTCCTGACTCCCGACAGCCCCAGGACTTTCACAATCTCTCCATCCACCTTCTCCAGACCTCATTTGGCCATGACACCCCAGCTGCTGTCAATCATGATACTTAGGGTGGACTAATGCTGACCCTCATCCCACCTTTGGTGGAGTTCCCGAGGCCCTGCGGTGTGTCCCCCGGCCCTTTCCTTTCCCAGCTGCTCAAGTCAAATGTCTGAGCACCACCCTCATTTCCCTCTGGTGCTCACACTCCATACCAGGTCACCAATGTCACCACACCCCACCAAGCCAGCTCCCCACCCTTGCCCAGTCCAACCTGGAACGTGTCCTCTGAGACTTCCCCACCCAGGAGCCAGGACAGCCCTTGGGGAACAACCAGCTTCTGACCACTGTCGCTGTTCAGCCTCCCCTACAGGCTCCGTCCACCTCTGTTCCATGGCTTCCAAGGCCCGAATGCCTGACCTTGCCCTCACCTGCTCCCTACACCCTAATGCCAGCCTCCTGCCTTGTCCCAGACACTCGTCACTCCCACCTCACACTGGTGCCTTTGCCTGGACAGCCTTTGCCTCATGTTTTCAAATCATTCAGGTCCTTTTCCAATGACCTCTCCTCAGACGTACCTTATTGACGGACTGCTTTCCTAGCTGGAATACAAGCCCCGCGAGGGCAAGGACCTTGTTGGCTTCATCACAGAACTGCTGGTGCCCGGCAGATTTTCAGCCAGTGTTGGAAGGCTGGTGGGGGTGGGGAAAGAAGGAGAGTTGGGTCGGGGGTGGCTGGCTAGCTGGGTCGGATGGACAAGCGTAGTCTCCGTTCCATGGCCAGCACTGGCCTGGGGAGTACGCAGTTGAGTCAGACGAGAAGGAACAGGGCAGGGTCAGAATGACCTAGATTACTCTGCACAGCGATGAAGCTCACAGCCCGGCATGCATCTTTAGGGCCTCCAGCCCTGACCAGCATGGGCACAGGCCAGGAGCTGAGGAGCAGCAGGCCACCTGACCCCAGACTCAGCGATGGTCACCGTCCTCGCAGGGACGATCGTGCCCCAGTCCGTTTGTTTAGAAACGGTGAGTTGATGATCTGAATACACCGCATGGGAAACGTAATTTTACGTTTGCTCTTTTCTGGAAACCACGCTTGTTCTAAATGTGGGGCTCGTTTCCGGGCTTCCCACCCCGCCTCCCACTGCCTCTGTCTGGGTTTTCCAGAGAGGAGGCAAACCCTCAGAAGCTGGAGGAGGGAATGTGTCCTGAATGTTATCTCCAGCAACGCTGAGTCACAAGTCCCGATGCCAGCCTCAGGCCACGGGGGGCTCTGCCCCTCCTCTAGAGTAATCCCTTCCGCCTAAACCTTTAATTATAGCTTTGGGGTCCAGTCAGGAATAAGGCTGTGGGTCAAACGATCAATCATGCAGCCTACGGTGTTTCTTTTTTCACAGAAAAGACCTGCTGTCTCCAAACACCCAGGCCTGGTTTGAAGGAAGTCCTTCTCCATCCTTCCCAGCTTGGGGGGGGGGGGGGGCATAAGGGATGGGAGACTACTAGATGGAAGAGGCCCCGGTGAGGGCCGGGACAGGGGGCTGGGGACTGTAGTCCAAGGGAGAGAAATCCCAGGCCTCTCCCTCAAACTTCTAGGCTACACCCGCTGTTGCCTTCAGCCCCTTCTCATCTGTTCCCACAGGCCTAACCTTCCAGTGCTTCTGAGCACAAGCCTGCCCTCTTGTTTCCACGCTCACATAGCTTCTGAGGGCTCCACCACCCACACAGTGAGCTTCAGACCTCAACTCAGCTGGGTTTTAGTCCCCAGAACCACTTGTTCAGACCAAACCCGACACAGATGCCTGCCGCCTCCAGCACACAGATGTTGGCAGAGGCGGGGAGCCTGGCATGGCCCTGCCTTCACCACTGTGAGGCCACACTAAGCCTCCACAGAGCCCTGCTCTGCGTCCCGACTTCTCTCCTCCACCCAGAAGGAAACTGGGACGACCCATGGAGAAAGGAGCGGTGGCCAAGAAAGTGAAGGGTTCCCAGGGGTGCAGGGCCAGATGAGTCCCTTGTAACAGCAGGAGAAACTGAGGCTTGGGGAGGGAGCAGGGCCCAGGGATGAGGCCGAGCCAGGCCTGTTCCGGCCTGTACTGGACATGAGTGGCATCGGGAAGAGCTCCCGAGGGCTCAGAAGGACCCCTGTCACCTGAATCGTCACCATCATCCCCTTCATCCACCCACACCCAGCACATACCTATCTCTGCCCTTGACCTGTCCCTACTACCCCTGGGGGTTGGGGTAGGAGAGACCAGCCACCTGCACACATCCTCCCACTCAAAGCTGCCAGCCACCTGGAAGGTCTGGGCGACACCGTGGGCACATGGCGCCACCCTGTGTCCATACATGGAACCACAGAAACTGCTGGAGAAAGCAGAGGGGCACTGACGGCAAGGCACAGGTCCTCCGCACAGGGACCCGGAAAAAATGCACGTGCATTAAACATTAGCAAATTATTTATTTTATAATTTCATTTATTTATGTATTTATTTTAGACACAGAGCACAAGCAGGGGGAGGAGCAGAGGGAGAGGAACAAGCAGACTCCACACTGAGTACCGAGCCCGAGACGGGACTGGATCCCACCACCCCAAGATCATGACCTGAGCTGAAATCAGGAGTCAGATGCTCAACTGACTGAGCCACCCAGGTGCCCCAAACATATGCATATTATTTTTATTGCAAATCTATTTCATCACATGAAACACTGGACCAGCAGCATTAGCATGACCTGGAAACTTGTTAGAAATCAATTAGAAACTCTGTGGCAGTCCCAGTCGACGGCCACAATAGCTCTCCTAGGGAACTGGGATGCACAGACAAGTTTAAGAATCATTTCAAGTCATTTAAAAATGGCTGCTTCCTGCTATTTCATTCAAAATTAAACGTCCACTTCCAGAAAGATCCAACTCTTGCCCAGACCGCAAAACCCAGCCTCTTGCTTTTATCTACAAAGACACACTCCCACTAAGTGTTTCGTATGTGCAGCAGCATTTACTGGAAACTCAGAGCTCATATGTGGAGACTGTGTGGAGGGGCCAGCTGCCCCTTCCCAGCCCACCTCTGCACTCTGCTGTCCTGAAGCCCCACTCCCAGAGAGGCCCGCTCCATGTGGGACACGTCCAAGACACTTGTGCCACTCTGCAGTCAGCAGTTCACAACCCTGGCCATCCTTTGGTGTGATAGCTAATTCTATGTGTCAGCGCGGCCGGGGCCATGACGCCCAGACATCGGGTCAAACATTCTGGATGTTCCCATGAAGGTGATTTTTGGACGAGATTAACATTTAAATGGGTGGACTCTGAGTAAAGCAGATAACCCTCCACTGTGTGGGTGGGCCTCATTCGATCAGTTGAAGGCCTTAACAGAACAAAGACTGACTTCCCCAAGCAAGAAGGAATTCTGCCAGCAGGTGGCCTTTGGACTCAAGCCACATCAGCTCCTCTCTTGGCCTCTAGCCTGCTGGCCCACCCTGCACATTTTGGACTTACCAACTCTCCACAATCACATGGGCCAATTCCTTAGAGTAACCCCCCAACCCCCGCCCCATCTCTACCCCTACACACATCCTGTTGGTCCTGACTCTGTGACAAATACAGTCACCAAAGTGCCAGAAGAGAAGCCCTTTAGCTGCTTTGTCCTTTCACCTTTGGCAATGAAAATAAAACTTTATTACACTTTCTTTTCTTTAATACGTACCATATTAAATGATGCCTAATATAACCCAGACATGTCATTGGTCATAATGGCAGGAACACTTCACACCATTGTTACCTGATGTATCAGTTTCTCTTGCTGTGTAACGAACTGTCACAGACCCAGCAGCTCAGAGCAGTGTGCTCATAATCTCAGCGTTTCCAGGGTCAGCAGTCCAGGTGTGGGTTGCTGGCCTTTGCTCCAGTCTCACTCACTGACATCATGGGTCACGGGGCCACGGTGCCCATCTGAGGCTTGGGGTCCTCCTGTGACAGCACTGCTTGTTGGCAGAATTCAGAGCCTTGGGGCGCCTGGGTGGCACAGCGGTTAAGCGTCTGCCTTCGGCTCAGGGCGTGATCCTGGCGTTATGGGATCGAGCCCCACATCAGGCTCCTCCGCTGTGAGCCTGCTTCTTCCTCTCCCACTCCCCCTGTTTGTGTTCCCTCTCTCGCTGGCTGTCTCTATCTCTGTCAAATAAATAAATAAAATCTTTAAAAAAAAAAAATTCAGAGCCTTGCCGCAGGGCTCCCTCAGTAAGTAGTTCACATGTTGTTTACTCCTTCAAGGCCAGCAGGAGAGTCTTTCTTGTTTCAAATCTTTCTGGCATTTAAAAAAAAAATAGTTTTTAAGAAGGGTTTTAGATTTACAGAGAAATTCTGAAGGTAGCAGAGAGGTCCCATATAACCCATATCAAATCCCCTATTACTAACTTCGTACATGAAGGGTCGTTTGTGTGTCAGCTTGAATGGTCAATCCAGTGCCCAGAAATTCACTCAAACATTTTTCCAGGGCTGTCTGTGAGGGTATTTCTGGATGACGTTGAAGTGTGTGTCAGTGGACTGAATGAAAGAGATGACCCTCCCCCGTGTGGGTGGGCCACATCCAATCAGTTGAAGGCTGGTTTTGTTGGGGTTTGTTTTTTGTTCTGTTTTGTTTTTAAGGTTGTCCCTTCCCCAAGCAAGAGGGAACTCCTCCTGCCTGCTTCATCTGGGACATGGATCTTCTCCTGCCTTCAGACACAAACTGAAACATCAGCTCTTTTGGGGTTTTAAGCTTGCTACTTTCAAACTGAAACTTCACCAACAGGTCTCCTGGGGCTACAGCTGTCCGGAGATCTTAGGACTTCTCAATTTCCATGACCCTGTGAGCCAATTCCTTATCATAAATCTATATCTATAACTATCTGTATCCTGTTGACTCTGTTTACCTGGAGAACCCTGAGTAATACAATTAGTAGGGTACATTTGTCACAATTAATGAGCCAATATTGATCCGTCATTATTAACTAAAGCCCACACTTTATTCAGATTTCCTCCATTGCCCCCGATATCCTTTTCCTGCTCCAGGACCTCACCCAGAACCCCACATGACATTCAGTCGTCACTTCTCCTGAGGCCCCTCTGGGCTGTGACAGTTTCTCAGACTTTCTGTTTTGGATGACCTTGACAGCTCGGTGGAGGACCAGTCAGTATATTGTAGGATGTCGCAGTATTGGAATCTGCCTGCTGTTTTTCTCACAATGAGGCTGGGGTTGTGACATTTGGGAGGATGAGCCCGGAGGCAAAGTGCCGCTGTCATCACGGCAAGTCAGGGACACACCATCGACATGACTTACCCCCGTGGTGCTGACCTGGGCTGCCTGGCTGTGGGGCGCTTGTCAGGTGTCTCTGCCGTGCCGTTGCTCCCTGTCCCCCCACCCCCGTCCCGCGCTCCGTGGAAGGAGGTCCCTTTGCGCAGCCCGCACTTAAAGAGCGTGGGTTATATGCTCCACCTCCCTGAGGACGGAACATCTGCACACTATTTGGAGTTCTTTGCACGGGATATTTGTCTCCCACTTACTGCTGATTATTATTTTTATCTACTTGCTATTATTGATTCAATTATTTGTATCAGTATGAACTCACGGACTTTGCTTTATATGTTGGATTATATTCAATACTATTTTATTTTGTTGCTCAAATTTTCCCAGATTTGGCTTTGAGAGTTCTTTCTTTTGGCTCCTGTGTCCCTTCGGCAAACATAGCCTGGTCATTAGGGAGTTTGTTTGTTTCTTTAATTTGTTTGTTTTGAACACTTCCTTACTTGCTGGCAAGATAAAATGCTCCAGGTTCATCTTGGCTACTTTCTGCCCCAATCCTAAAAGGCCAGTCCCTGTTTTGGGGGAATAGCACTAGAAACCAAGATCAGGGCAGTGGGTAGACACATGACATTCTGCACTTGTTAAACAATTCACAGAACTTCACACCACAGAGTGAACATTAATGTGTGCAGACTTCAAAATCTCATGGGAGTCGGGGACTCCCAGGGTGGAATGCGGTAGTCGCATTATACACACAGGAAACAATCTCGCCAAAAGGACTGGGGGAAGACGTTGACCCCAGTAACTTGGGAAATGAATGGAGTCTGTACAGATAAAGGCAAAGAAACTGGAAACAGTGTGGCACTCCAGCTTATGAAGTAGAAAGCCAGCTCAGCAGACAGTGATTCATGCAGCAGGCTGCCTTCTTGGACACATGGCTGGACGACATTTCCCACCGTTTCCTGCTGTGAGGGTTGACCACACGACTCTGAGTGGAAGTGACACGAGGAAGTCCCTGAGCTGACCACAAACATTCTCCTGCATCAGGTTGTTTCCTAGAGTAATCTTTACAGTGGCGGAAAAATGGGAATAGCCCAACCTGCATTAGTAGGGCACTGGTTAAAGAACTGTGGTTCATCTCTGCAATGACGAAGGTAAAAAGAATGAGATATGCTTACGTACACCAGCATGGAAAGATGTCCAAAACATATTGGTTATTAAGTGAACCAAGCAAGTCAAGAAGCATCATATAATATCCACACAATGGGTGCTCTTCAGCAACACAAAGGAGCAGACCACCACGGCATGCTACCACGTGGACAAATCCCACAGCACACCGAGTAGAAGAGCCAGCTCGGTAAACTACATGCTACCTCAGGAGTTGGCAAACCATCACCTACGAGAAAATCCAGCTCACATCTCGTTTTGGTATCTCTTGTGAGTAAAGAATGGGTTTTCTGGGGCCTTTTTTTACATTTTCAAACAGTTGTGTAAGAGAAAAGAAAAGAAAAAGAATATGTGAAAAATACACTTAAAAAGAAAGAATAATAAAAGGGGCGCCTGGGTGGCTCAGTCGTTAAGTGTCTGCCTTCAGCCCAGGGCGTGATCCCGGCGTTCTGGGATCAAGCCCCACATCAGGCTCCTCAGCTGGGAGCCTGCTTCTTCCTCTCCCACTCCCCCTGCTGTGTTCCCTCTCTCACTGGCTGTCTCTATCTCTGTCAAATAAATAAATAAAATATTAAAAAAAAAAAGAAAGAATAATGAAAATACAGCATATGAAAACTTATGAGATCAGATACATTCACGCCTTGAGGGAAACCTATTGTTTTAAATGTACACATACAAAAGAAGAAAAACTGACAACCAATGATCTAAGAATTCCTCTCAAGAATTTATGTGGAAAGGGGCGCCTGGTGGCACAGCGGTTAAGCGTCTGCCTTCGGCTCAGGGCGTGATCCCGGCGTTCTGGGATCAAGCCCCACATCAGGCTCCTCTGCTATGAGCCTGCTTCTTCCTCTCCCACTCCCCCTGCTGTGTTCCCTCTCTCACTGGCTGTCTCTATCTCTGTCGAATAAATAAATAAAATCTTAAAAAAAAAAAAGAGGGGGGAAATTGTTTAAAAAAAAAGAATTTATGTGGAAAAACAGCAAATTAAACTCCAAGAAAGTAAAAGAAATAAATAAAAGTAGAAAATAAATGCATAACAGAGGATTAATGAAGCCAAAAGGTGAAATTTTCTTTCCTTGAAACAATTAATTGAGCTGCTTCCAGTATAACTACTCAAGAAAAAAAAAAGGAGATACAAATAACCAAGTTCAATAATGAAAAAGGAAGAATATAGAAGCAAAAATCCTCAGCAAAATATTAGCAAACCAAATGCAACAATACATTAAAAGGGTCCTACACCATGATCAAGTGGGATTTGCTCCAGGGATGTCGTGGTGGTTCAACAACCACAAATCAATCGGTGTGATACACCACATTGACAAAACGAAGGATAAAAATTATGTGATCATCTCAATAGATGCAGAAAAAGCACTTGACAAAATTTAACATCCATTTGTGATAAAAATTCTCAACACAGTGAGTAGCGAAGAAACATACCTCAACATAAGAAAGGCCACGTATGACAAGCCCACAGCTAACATCATACTCAACAGTGAGAGCTCTCCCTCTAAGGTCAGGAACAAGACAAGGATGCCCACTCTTGCCACTTTTATTCAACATAGTATTGGAAGTCCTGGCCATTGCAATTAGGCAAAAAAAAAAAAAAAAAAAAGGTAAAATGCATCCAAATCAAAAAGGAAGAAGTGAAACTGCTAATATTTGCAAATGACATGATATTATATATAGAAAACCTTAAAAACTCCACCAAACAACCATTAGAACTAATAAGTGAATTCAGTAAAGATGCAAGATACAAAATCTACATACAAACCCTCTGTGGTGCTTATATACACCAATAATGAACTCTCAGAAAGACAAACTAAAGAAACAATTCCATTTGCAATCGCATGAAAAAGAATAAAATACCTGGGAATAAAATTAATCAAGGAAGGGAAAGACTTGCACACTGATAACTATAAGACATTGATGAAAGTGAAGATGACACAAATAAGTGGGAAGACATTCTATGCTCATGTATTAGAAGAATTAATACCATTAAAATGTCCATAATACCCAAAGCAAGCTATAGATTCAGTGCAATCTCTTTTAAAATTCCCGTGGCATTTTTCACAGAAGAACAAACAATCCTAAAATTTGTATGGAACCACAAAAGATCTTGAATAGTCAAAACAATCTTTTTTTAAAAAAAATATTTTATTTATTTATTTGACAGAGAGAGAGACAGCCAGCGAGAAAGGGAACACAAGCAGGGGGAGTGGGAGAGGAAGAAGCAGGCTCATAGCAGAAGAGCCCGATGTGGGGCTCGATCCCAGAACGCCGGGATCACTCCCTGAGCCGAAGGCAGACGCTTAACCGCTGTGCCACCCAGGCGCCCCGTCAAAACAATCTTGACAAAGAAAAACAAAGCTGGAGGCACCATGCTCCCTAATTTCAAACTATACTACAAAGCTGTAGTAATCAAAACAGTATGGTATTGACAGAAAACAGACACCGAGGTCAATGGAACAGAATAGAGTCCAGAAATAAATCCATACACACATGCCAATTAATTTATGACAGAAGAGCCAAGGACACACGGTGGGGAAAGGACAGTATCTTCAGCAAATAGTGCTGGGAACACTGGACAGCCAAGGGCAGAAGAATGACACTGGACCACTTTTTACACCACTCGCAAAAATCAACTCAGAATGGACTAAAGACACGAATATATGACCTGAAACCATAAAAGTCCTGGAAGAAAACACAGGTGGTTAGCTCTTTGACTCCAGTCGTGGCTATGAGTCCTGGATTTGGCAGCAAAAACAAAGGCAACAGAGGCAAAACTAGACAAGTGGAACTACACCAAACTAGAAAGCTTCTGCACAGCCAAGGAAACTGCCAAGAAAATGAAAGGGAAACCTACTGAATGGGAGTAAATATTTGCAAATCATACATGTGATAAGGAGTTAATATTTAAAATATATAAATAACTAGGGGCACCTGGGTGACTCAGCCAGGTGAGCGTCTGACTCTTGGTTTCGGCTCAGGTCATGATCTCCGGCCCTGGAGATGGAGCCCCGGACTGCCCCCCCCCACCCCCCCCACTCAGCATGGAGTCTGCTTTTTCTCTCCCTCTGCCCCTCCCCCACCCAGCTTGTGCACTCCCTCTCTCTCTCTCAAATAACTCGTACAACTCGACAGCAAAAAAGCAAGCAATCTGATTAAGAAATGGCCAGAAGATCTGAAGAGACATTTTTCCCAACAAGACATACAGACGGCCATGAAAACAGACACATGAAAAGATGCTCAACATCACTGATCATCAGGGAAACGCAAATAAAAACCACCATGAGATAGCACCTCTCACCCGTCAGAATGGCTACTGTCAAAAAGACAAGAAATAAGCGTGGGTGAGGATGTAGAGAAATGAAAACCCTTATGCACCGTTGATGGGAATGTAAATTGGTGCAGCCACTGTGGAAAATGGTACATTTCCTCGAAGACTTAACCATGCAACTACCAGATGGTCCAGTAATTCCACTACTGGGTATTTACCCAAAGGAAATTAAAACACTAACTTGAAAAGATATCTGTACCCCATGTTCCTTGCAGCATTATTTACAATGGTCAAGCCATGGAAACAATGTGTTCACTGGTGGATGAACCGATAAAGCAGAAGTGGTATAGATACACAATGGGCTATTACTGAGCCACAAAAAAGAAGGAAATCTTACCATTTGCAAGCACATGGACCTCGAGGGCATTATGCTAGGTAAAATACATCAGGCATGGAAAGAAAAATCCCGTACAGTCTCACTTGTATGTGGAATCTAAGCAAACAAACAAAACCAAACTCACAGATACAGAGAACAGACTAGTGGTCGCCACAGATGGGGGCTGAGGGCGGACAAATGGGGAAGGAGGTCAAAAAGCACAAACTTTCAGTTATAAAAGAAATAAGTCATGGGGATCTAGTGTATAGCATTACGGTGACAGTTACTGTGACTATAGTTATGCCCTGTGTATTTGAAAGTTTCTAAGACAGTTGATCTCAAAATTCTTAACACAAGTAAAAAAATTGTAACTGTGTGGTGATAGGTGTTGACTGGATTTATGGTGGCGATCATTCTGCAATATTTACAAATAACAAATCATTATGTTGTACACCGGAAACGAATATGTTTTAAGTCAATTATAACTTTTAAAAAATGACCTGTGTTTCCCTAGCCCAATCCCATCCCTACAGTCAGCTTAACTGCATCTTTCTACCTGTTGCCTACACCTTGGGCATTAAAAACCAATCAAATATACAAGCCACAATAATGATAACAAATCGCTAACAAAAACGTACCCACTACTTAAATCCTACCCCATCCACAAGATAAAGGGGGAAGGAATGGTCTCTCCCACTTCTCGCTCATTTTACTACCCCACATTTTGTTTTGTTTTTTCTCTTCTACTTCAACTCCTCTTTCCTGATTTTACCTGTATGAAAAAGTGGGACCCAGGATGAAACGGACTCTTGCTTTTGAGTCCTCAGTCTCCACCTGTAAGTGAAGGGGTGGGGAAAAGAGGGTTATCCTAGGTCCCCACCTCCAGAAGGAGGGGTGGGGGGAGAAGAGGGTTATTCCAGAGACTCTGAGCTTTTCCCTTGCATCTTTTGTAAACCTTCATTCCCCATTATAGTCCCCAATTTTATTTTTTTTGAAGATTTTATTTATGTAATTGAGAGGGGAGGGGGGCAGATGGAGAGACTCTCTAAGCAGACCCCCACTGAGCACAGAGCCGATACAGATCTTGATCTCATGACCTTGAGATCATGACCTGAGCCAAACCAAGAGCCGGACACAACCGGCTGAGCTACCCAGGCGCCCCAGTCCCCAATTTTAATAAAAAGAGTGAAAAGGGGGTATTACTGTAGATCTTATAAATAACAAAAAATTAATAAGAGAATATTGTGGACTTTATGTAAATAAAATGAAAATATAGATGAAATTCAACAAATTCCCAGAAATAAATGCAAGCTTAAAAAAAATATTTTGTTGTGAAAAATAATAGAAAATCTAGATAGTTTTATATCTGGACATCTACTAAAGAAATTGTATCTGTAATTTAAAGCCTCCTCACAAAGAAAAAATTTGAGGTTCAAATGACTTCGCCAGTGAATTCTACCTAACCCTTCATGCAAAGAAAACTCAAGCCCCAGATAGATTCGCTGGTAAGTTTCACCGAAATTGAGGCAAAGTAATAATAGTAATCTTGCACAAGCTTTTCCAAAGAATAGAAAAGGCAAAGGAAGGAATGTGTCTCATCCGTGGTTTTTTGTGTTTTTTTTAATGAAGCAAACACACCCTTGTGAGTAAAACCTTATAAGGACATTGATTTAAAAGAGAAAGTGCAGGGGCGCCTGGGTGGCACAGCGGTTAAGCGTCTGCCTTCGGCTCAGGGCGTGATCCCGGCGTTATGGGATCGAGCCCCACATCAGGCTCCTCTGCTATGAGCCTGCTTCTTCCTCTCCCACTCCCCCTGCTTGTGTTCCCTCTCTCGCTGGCTGTCTCTATCTCTGTCAAATAAATAAATAAAATCTTTAAAAAAAAATAAAAATAAAAGAGAAAGTGCAGGCAAATCTCTCTCATGAACATAGACAGGAAAATTCTCAAGGAAATACTGGCAAATCAAATCCAGGATGAATAAGAAGAATATGACCTTATGACCAAATTGGGTTTAGAAGCTTGTTTATTTTCTTTAAATTAAGCAACGCAATTACATTACCAGATAAAGGAGCAAGTGTAGTTACCTCAACTGATAGAAAAGCATGTGATAAAAACCAATATCCATTCATCATTCTTTTAAGTACCAAACTAGGCATAGAAAGAATTTCCTTAGTGGTATCTTTATTTTAAAAACAGAGTATGTTAACTAAAATTTAAATTAATAAATAAATAAAGACTGGCACAGATGTGGGGTGTTCAATCGGCAGGGGCCAGCAGCCCAGCTGTGAAAGGGTTCCTCCAGGGCAGGACACAGGGGCTGACGTGTCCTGAATGCACTGCAGGGGGGTGGCCGGCAGGACAGCAGAGGGAAGACTGTCTGCCAGGAGGCCATGGTGAGAAGCTGTAGTTACAGGACGGCCCGAAGGAGTATGGGGTTGGATGGAACGTTCCGTTTTCTGGTCATCTTAGGGTTGTAAGTAGCCACTGGTCAGTTAGAGCCGATGGCCTCTGAGCCTATTTGCGTCAGCACGGGGTCACGGGGGCCCTTTGGCCTTGCTCACATTTCCACAGCTCAAGCCTGCTGCCCAAAAGCGGCCCCTACAACTTAACATCATTAGTTAAGGGTGAAATATTGAGATCTTTCCACCTCATCAGAATGAGACAAGAATGTCCACTATCACTCATTTAAGCCAACATTACATTGTGGGCCCTACACAAGGCATGAGACAAGAAAAAGAAGTGAAAGTTATAAGGATTGGAAAGAAGAAAAATGAAACGAAAATTGTTTAAGACCATATGGTTGTGGATGTCAAAAATCCAAAACAATCTGCCAACGAGCTATCGTAATTAACAGACGTATTTACCAAGGCCCCTGGATACGAGGTCAAAAATCTGTTGTAGTTTCATACTATCATTAAGCAGTTAGAAAACGAAACAAAAAAAGATATTTTACAAAGCGTAAAAAATCATAAAAATAACAAATGGAGTTTGGTTTTTAGTCCAGCGTGGAAGAAGCTTGCAAGTCACCACTGCACCTTAACAAGTAAAAAGCTGAAAAACCAACAATTCTTAGATCCATAAGGCAAGTGAGATGACAGGACAAAATATGGCCCCCCCAATTCCCAAATTGGAGAGACAGAGAGTCAAATGCAGAGAACCACAGCTTACCGCGGCAGAAAACCACAAGCAGAGACCCCTGCGGGACCCAGGGCCAGGTACGGGGTCCTGAACCAGAGCTGGAAAATCTCTGGAGGCTCCGCGGGGACAAGTCTAAGAGTCAGAAACCCTAGCGGACCCAGTCCCTGGGTTCTCACAGTGACCCTCAGAGAAGAATTCCTGCCCGTCCCAGGCAGCGGGGAGGGAAAAGGAACCGTTCTGAAAGACGCCGGCCTGGTGGAGGAGAGCCTCAGCTGCGGGGGGGAATGAGCAGCCCCTCGGCCTTCCCGCCCCACCGGAGCTAGGTGAAGCTCCCAGGGCAGAGGCACAGGCTCGCTCAGGACCGCTCCCCCCACACAGCCCACCGCCAGGTCACTAACAGCCTATTTCCCAGTCCCTCGTGTGCACCTATCAACAGACAGGGACAACGCCTACGAAAGGCAAAACAACGGTGGGTCCAAGATGTGACAGACACCTCACCAAAGACGTACAGGTGGCAAATGAACACACGAGAGGACGTTCTTACGTCGTCACAGAATTGCAAACTAAAGCAACAGTGACATACGGTCACACGCCTCTCAGAATGGCCAAAATCTGGAACACGGCCGTTCATCGCTGGGGGGAACGCGGCCACTGGGGAGGGCACGCACTCAACATACTCACTTCTTGGATGGACCCAACTGAGATGAGAGCCTGCGTCCACACAAAAACCTGCCCGTGGATGCTCACGGCAGCTTTATTAATAATTGCTGAACCCTGGAAGCGGCCAAGACGCCCTCCGGTAGATGAGTGGCTAACTGTGGGTTATCCACACAAGGGGTTACTGCTTAGCGCGGAAGAGAAATGAGCTGTCAGCTTACGAAGAGACTTGGAGGAACCTTAGATGCGTAAGAGAAAGAAGCCAGCCTGAAAAGGCTGCGTCCCCTCAGTCCCTTCCTCTGCCTGTTGAAAATCACTGTGCTCATTCATTCAAAAAACACTGCTTGTGACCTACTATGTGCCAGGCATGGTGTGTTCCAGGTGCTCGGGACTCGCATGAACTAGACGGACAATTCCGACGCTCGTGGAGTTCACGCATCGGCGCAGGGAGATAAACAGCGCTAAACTCAGTCACACGAAGAAGGTAGGGAGTGCGTTGGACGGTGGTGCAGTCTCTGGGGAAACGCGGCCAGCGACCGGCTCAGGACAACAAGCAGGGTTTGGTCACTGAGAAGGTGGTGTTGGAGCAAAGGCAGGAAGGAAGCAGGGTGAGCGCCTGCGGCGCTGCGCATGCGGACCTGCGTGTGCCCTCAGGAGGGAGGGCAGCCAGTGGGGAGAGAGGAGAGCCCATGGCAGAGGGACCCGTGGGCTCGTAGGCTCCATTCTGGACAAAGTGGGGGACCACAAAGAAGGGGTGTGACCTCACCTGGGCTCTCACAAGACCACTATGGCTGGAGCGCAGGGGTCCTGACACAGGCCACTGGGGCATCGGCTGGGAGGGTGAGCACGGAGCCGGGCCAGGGTGGTAGCAGGGTGGTGGGCTCCTGGAGCCTGCAGAATGTCACGATGGGTTGGACAGTGAGAGGGGTCCAGGACGAAGCCAGGGATCCCACCCAGTGACTAAAACACCTGAGATGGCAAAAGTTACACATGAAGCACATGTGGGGAGGAAGACTTGGAATTGGCTTTGGGACATGACTTTGAGACACCTGCAGGACACAGAGGTGGGGCTGAGGCTGGAGTTTAGGAGAAAGGATGAAACTGGCCGGAAACTCACTTTGGGGAGTCCTCAATGTGCAGGAGTGTTTAAAGGCGGGAGTCTGCATGGGGGTCCGGGGGGAGTGAAAGCAGGGAGGGGCAGCCAGGGGAGGGGGCACAAGGGTGGGGTGGGCTGGGGGAGATGGTGGGGAGGCTCACGGAAGCTCTGCCTAGAGACTGGGGTGCAGGCAGCAGGGAGGTGGGGTGTTTGTAGCAGTGGAGAGGAGAGGGAATCGACAGAGCATTTGCCCTGTGGTGGGTGGCCCAGGAGAGCAAGGGGGTCGCTGTGGCAAAGTCAGAGGGGCTGCAGGAGCCCAGCCCTGCTGGAGGGCTGAGGCCAGTGGGTACAGACGGCAGGCGTGGGCAAGGTGAGGCCATTGAGCCTCAAAATGGGCGCTGGGGCTCTTGAGGCCCATGGTCACTACAGTGAGTCTGTCAGAATCTGTCCCCAGCCATGCTCGGCAGCACTGGTCAGACATAGGGTCAGTTACACTTTTGCCAAGTGAGAACCATGGATTGAGAGGAGGTCCAGGGTGCTTACAGTAACTGTCGTGGAGTGTGAGCCGGTGGGGGGACACAAGGGACAAGGGACA